>NC_079148.1:127211284-127511284 GCF_945859685.1 Eupeodes corollae
CTTTAAATGCGAATATCTCGCTTAATATGTGTCCCAGAGGGTCAAAAGTCGGCAATTTTTGATCTCCATTATTTCTCGATCTAGACTACCTAGAGGGCTGACATTTCAGGATTGTGATCTAGGAATCATTGCCTTTTCATTGCTGTGCCTATCTTTGAATAAGACCAATTTTACAACAAGTTATGGGCAAAAATGCATGTTCAAACTTTAAATTCGAATATCTCGTTAATATACGTCCCAGAGGGTCAAAAGTCGGCAATTTTTGATCTCCATTATTTCTCGATCTAGACTACCTAGAGGGCTGAAATTTCAGGATTGTGATCTAGGAATCATTGCCTTTCCATTGCTGTGCCTATCTTTGAATAAGACCAATTTTACAACAAGTTATGGGCAAAAATGCATGTTCAAACTTTAAATGCGAATATCTCGCTTAATATGCGTCCCAGAGGGTCAAAAGTCGGCAATTTTTGATCTCCATTATTTTTCGATCTAGACTACCTAGAGGGCTGAAATTTCAGGATTGTGATCTAGGAATCATTGCCTTTCCATTGCTGTGCCTATCTTTGAACAAGACCAATTTTGCAACAAGTTATGGGCAAAAATGCATGTTCAAACTTTAAATGCGAATATCTCACTTAATATGCGTCCCAGAGGGTCAAAAGTCGGCAATTTTTGATCTCCATTATTTCTCGATCTAGACTACCTAGAGGGCTGAAATTTCAGGATTGTGATCTAGGAATCATTGCCTTTCCATTGCTGTGCCTATCTTTGAATAAGACCAATTTTACAACAAGTTATGGGCAAAAATGCATGTTCAAACTTTAAATGCGAATATCTCGCTTAATATGCGTCCCAGAGGGTCAAAAGTCGGCAATTTTTGATCTCCATTATTTCTCGATCTAGACTACCTAGAGGGCTGAAATTTCAGGATTGTGATCTAGGAATCATTGCCTTTCCATTGCTGTGCCTATCTTTGAATAAGACCAATTTTACAACAAGTTATGGGCAAAAATGCATGTTCAAACTTTAAATGCGAATATCTCGCTTAATATGCGTCCCAGAGGGTCAAAAATCGGCAATTTTTGATCTCCATTATTTCTCGATCTAGACTACCTAGAGGGCTGAAATTTCAGGATTGTGATCTAGGAATCATTGCCTTTCCATTGCTGTGCCTATCTTTGAGTAAGACCAATTTTACAACAAGTTATGGGCAAAAATGCATGTTCAAACTTTAAATGCGAATATCTCGCTTAATATGCATCCCAGAGGGTCAAAAGTCGGCAATTTTTGATCTCCATTATTTTTCGATCTAGACTACCTAGAGGGCTGAAATTTCAGGATTGTGATCTAGGAATCATTGCCTTTCCATTGCTGTGCCTATCTTTGAATAAGACCAACTTTACAACAAGTTATGGGCAAAAATCCATGTTCAAACTTTAAATGCGAATATCTCGCTTAAAACGCGTCTAAAGGCATATAAGTCGGCACCTAGAGGTCAATTTTTGAACTCCAATATTTCTTGATCTAGACCACCTAGATGGCTGAAATTTCAGGATTGTGATCTTGGAGTTATTCCCTTTCCATTCCTATTCCTATCTTTGAATAAGACCAACTTTACAACAAGTTATGGGCAAAAATCCATGTTCAAACTTTAAATGCGAATATCTCGCTTAATACGCGTCTAAAATTCATTAAAGTCGGCTTCTAGAGAACAATTTTTGAACTCCAATATATCTTGATCTAGACCACCTAGATGGCTGAAATTTCAGGATTGTAATCTAGGAAGTATTTCCTTTCCATTGTTGTGCCTATCTTTGAATAAGACCAACTTTACAACAAGTTTTGGGCAAAAATGCATGTTCAAACTTCAAATGCGAATATCTCGCTTAAAACGCGTCTAAAAGGCATAAAAGTCGGCATCTAGAGGACAATTTTTGAACTCCAATATTTCTTGATCTAGACCACCTTGATGGCTGAAATTTCAGGATTGTGATCTAGGAATCATTTCCTTAATACCTGTCTAAAAGGCATAAAAGTCGGCACCTAGAGGACAGTTTTTGAACTCCAATATTTCTTGATCTAGACCACCTAGATGGCTGAAATTTCTGGATTGTGATCTAGAATCATTCCCTTTCCATTGGTGTGCCTATCTTTGAATAAGACCAACTTTACAAGAATTTATGGGCAAAAATCCATGTTCAAACTTTAAATGCGAATATCTCGCTTAGTACGCGTCTGAAAGGCATAAAAGTCGGCACCTTGAGGTCAATTTTTGAACTCCAATATTTCTCGATCTAGACTACCTAGATGCCTGAAATTTCAGGATTGTGATCTTGGAGTTATTCCCTTTCCATTCCTATTCCTATCTTTGAATAAGACCAACTTTACAACAAGTTATGGGCAAAAATCCATGTTCAAACTTTAAATGCGAATATCTCGCTTAATACGCGTCTAAAATTCATTAAAGTCGGCTTCTAGAGAACAATTTTTGAACTCCAATATATCTTGATCTAGACCACCTAGATGGCTGAAATTTCAGGATTGTAATCTAGGAAGTATTTCCTTTCCATTGTTGTGCCTATCTTTGAATAAGACCAACTTTACAACAAGTTTTGGGCAAAAATGCATGTTCAAACTTCAAATGCGAATATCTCGCTTAAAACGCGTCTAAAAGGCATAAAAGTCGGCATCTAGAGGACAATTTTTGAACTCCAATATTTCTTGATCTAGACCACCTTGATGGCTGAAATTTCAGGATTGTGATCTAGGAATCATTTCCTTAATACCTGTCTAAAAGGCATAAAAGTCGGCACCTAGAGGACAGTTTTTGAACTCCAATATTTCTTGATCTAGACCACCTAGATGGCTGAAATTTCTGGATTGTGATCTAGAATCATTCCCTTTCCATTGGTGTGCCTATCTTTGAATAAGTCCAACTTTACAAGAATTTATGGGCAAAAATCCATGTTCAAACTTTAAATGCGAATATCTTGCTTAATACGCGTCTAAAAGGCATGAAAGTCGGCACCTAGAGGACAATTTTTGAACTCCAATATATCTTGATCTAGACCACCTTGATGGCTGAAATTTCAGGATTGTGATCTAGGAATCATTCCCTTTCCATTGGTGTGCCTATTTTGAATAAGACCAACATTACAACAAGTTGTGGGCTAAAATCCATGTTCAAACTTTAAATGCGAATATCTCCCTTAAAACGCGTCTTAAAGGCATAAAAGTCGGCACCTTGAGGTCAATTTTTGAACTCCAATATTTCTTGATCTATACCAACTAGATGGCTGAAATTTCAGGATTGTGATCTAGGAATCATTCCCTTTTCATTGGTGTGCCTATCTTTGAATAAGACCAACTTTACAACAAGTTATGGGCAAAAATCCATGTTCAAACTTTAAATGCGAATATCTCGCTTAATACGAGTCCAAAAGGCATAAAAGTCGGCAACTAGAGGTCAATTTTTGAACTAGAATATTTCTTGATCTAGACCACCTAGATGGCTGAAATTTCAGGATTGTGATCTAGGAATCATTCCCTTTCCATTGGTGTGCCTATCTTTGAAAAAAACCAACAATACAACAAGTTATGGGCAAAAATCCATGTTCAAACTTTAAATGCGAATATCTCGCTTAGTACGCGTCTAAAAGGCATAAAAGTCGGCACCTAGAGGACAATTTTTGAACTCCAATATTTCTTGATCTAGACCACCTAAATGGCTGAAATTTCGGGATTCTGATCAAGGAATCATTCCCTTTCCATTGGTGTGCCTATTTTGAATAAGACCAACATTACAACAAGTTGTGGGCTAAAATCCATGTTCAAACTTTAAATGCGAATATCTCCCTTAAAACGCGTCTTAAAGGCATAAAAGTCGGCACCTTGAGGTCAATTTTTGAACTCCAATATTTCTTGATCTATACCAACTAGATGGCTGAAATTTCAGGATTGTGATCTAGGAATCATTCCCTTTTCATTGGTGTGCCTATCTTTGAATAAGACCAATTTTACAACAAGTTATGGGCAAAAATCCATGTTCAAACTTTAAATGCGAATATCTCGCTTAATACGAGTCCAAAAGGCATAAAAGTCGGCAACTAGAGGTCAATTTTTGAACTAGAATATTTCTTGATCTAGACCACCTAGATGGCTGAAATTTCAGGATTGTGATCTAGGAATCATTCCCTTTCCATTAGTGTGCCTATCTTTGAATAAGACCAACTTTTCAACAAGTTATGGGCAAAAATCCATGTTCAAACTTTAAATGCGAATATCTCGCTTAATACGAGTCCAAAAGGCATAAAAGTCGGCACCTAGAGGTCAATTTTTGAACTAGAATATTTCTTGATCTAGACCGCCTAGATGGCTGAAATTTCAGGATTGTGATCTAGGAATCATTCCCTTTCCATTGGTGTGCCTATCTTTGAAAAAAACCAACAATACAACAAGTTATGGGCAAAAATCCATGTTCAAACTTTAAATGCGAATATCTCGCTTAGTACGCGTCTAAAAGGCATAAAAGTCGGCACCTAGAGGACAATTTTTGAACTCCAATATTTCCTGATCTAGACCACCTAGATGGCTGAAATTTCAGGATTGTGATCTAGGAATCATTCCCTTTCCATTGGTGTGCCTATCTTTGAATAAGACCAACTTTACAACAAGTTATGGGCAAAAATCCATGTTCAAACTTTGAATGCGAATATCTCGCTTAAAACGCGTCTAAAAGGTATAAAAGTCGGCACCTAGAGGTCAATTTTTGAACTAGAATATTTCTTGATCTAGACCACCTAGATGGCTGAAATTTCAGGATTGTGATCTAGGAATCACTCCCTTTCCATTGGTGTGCCTATCTTTGAATAAGACCAACTTTACAACAAGTTATGGACAAAAATCCCTGTTCAAACTTTAAATGCGAATATCTCGCTTAAAACGCGTCTAAAAGGCATACAAATCGGCACCTAGAGGTCAATTTTTGAACTCCAATATTTCTTGATCTAGACCACCTAGATGGCTGAAATTTCAGGATTGTGATCTAGGAATCACTCCCTTTCCATTGGTGTGCCCTGTCCCAAGATAGCATCACATATTGAAGTTGATGTCCTTAAAAAAATGCACATTATATATTTAAATACCTACCTATAGTTAAAATATAATTCAGAATAACAACAATAATAGAAGGACAGTATAAGGATATAATTATAATGGAAGGCAATTGAACGTTACCAAATGCATGACCTAAAATGTTAAGGAAAAACCATGTTATAATGTTGGCTTCACTTGGCTTGACTTGACTTGCCTCTGAAGGATATACCATTGCTTCTTCCTCGTGGTGTACCTATACTCGTATAGATGCTTTTAAGGACTATTATCGTTTTGTGGATTTAAAGTTGTTTAAATTACCAGACATTGAGCCTTAATTCTCTCTAAGTCCTTGTAGGTGGATATTATAAAAAATTCGTTACTTTTATATCAATTCAAATTGACCTTCTTATGCAAATATATCTTTTCATGAAAATGAAAATAGATTGAGGATATTGCCTGTGGGTAGGGTATATAATGAAAGAAGGACATTTAGACGTTTTTGTAAGCATTTTGTTGTATAGAAGTTAAGCTTTAAGGATGTGGTTTGTCTGAAAATCAAGGAGGTACTTAGTTTCGTGGAATTTGTTGACACAATATCGGTTTTATTATTGTTGGGTTAACATTCGAGTTTGGCGATATTGGTTGCCATTGTATCTATAATGTACAAGTACAAAATTAAACTAACGTTTTTTTATTTTATTTTCTTAAAATTTATTAGAGAAGACGTTTATTTATATGTACATAGGGTTTTCCAGTAAGAGGCGGATAGATTTTTTGTGTAGATGTCGTGGCGTTTGCTGTGTGGCACGTAGCAACGTCCTGCTGGAACCACATGTCGTCTAGGTCCATATGGTTCAATTTGGTCGATTTGAATTTAGTTGTCACCGATGTTGATGGTGACCGCCTCACTAACTTCGTTTTTAATAAAAGAGCGTTTATTTTTAACTTAAATATCTTTTCAAAACTTTGAGATATTATATAAACTTTTATCTTTTAAAAAAATATTGTTGTCAACACTCAGTAAAATTTCGAGGAAAATCCATTTTTTTTACAAAAAATAAAAACCTCACAAAAATACAATACTAAAACTTGGTAAAAATTTACTAACGACTCAAAAAGCTTTTAAAAATCAAAAATATTGTCTTCAAACTATTTTTTTTTCATAGAAAATATTGTTTTCGATACTCAGTAGTCTTCCTCTACTTTTTAGCCCAAAGAAACAGCGGTTAGCAAGAGTTATCCTGCGTTTGATCTCAGCACTGGTGTTGTTTTCTGCGTTTACAGCGGAGCCTAGGTAGACGAAGTCCTTGACTACCTGAAAGTTACGTCTGTCGATGGTGACGTTTTGACCAAGACGTCGGTGTTGTATGTCCTTTCTGACGACAGCATGTACTTTGTTTTGCCCTCATTAACCGTAAGATCCATTTTAGCCGCCTCTGTCTTAATACTCACAAAAGCCCCATTGACATCAGGCTAAGTTCTTCCGATTATGTGAATGTCATCAGCATATGCTTGTAATTGGACAGACTTTTGAAAAATAGTGCCTCCAGTGTTCACGTGTGAGCTCTGGACTATTCTTTCAAGTACGATGTTAAGAAAATCGCATGGCAGCGCATCACCTTCTCTAAAACCTTTTATGACATCGAAAGGTTCCAACCTTTATGCACAAACATATGAGTTTTGCAGGGATGCCAAAACTAGACATGACTCCATACAGCTAGGCCCTGTAGATGTTGTCATATGCGGCCTTGAAATCGATAAAAAGATGGTGGGTGTCGATTTGGTGTTCTTGGGTATTTTCCAGGATCTGCCGTAATGTGAATATTTGATCAAATGTGGACTTTCATAGATTTGGCGATCGCTGGCGATTGTAGCCGTTTGACGTTGTACCTTCTTCCAACACCTCCCTGTTTTGCCTTGGGTCTAGAAATCCAAAGTGTTACCTTATCTACAACGAGGTAGTGATCCGAGTCGATGTTAGCTCCCCGGATAGTTCGGACATCCATGATGCTGGAAGCGTGGCTGGCGTCGATCGAAATATGGTCAATCTGCTTGACAGTAGATTGATCTGGAGAAGTCCAAGTTCCTTTGTGGATGTTGAGGTGTGGAAAACGCGTACTGGCTGTCATGACGTTTCGCCCCGCACCAAAATCTATGAGACTGAATCCGTTGTAGGAAGTATTGTTGTGCAGGCTGTTCTTCCCGATTATTCCACCAAAGAGGTCTCCTATCCCAAGCTTGGCATTAAAATCGCCCAGGACTATTTTAATATCGTAGCTAGGACACTGCTCATATGTTTTGTCTAAGAGCTCGAAGAACATATCTTTTGTGTTGTCGTCTTTCTTTTTTGTGGGGGCTTGCGCGCATATCAGGCTAATGTTGCCGAATTTAGCCTTGATGCTTATGGTCATGAGAGACTCATTGATGCATCTATAGCTCAAAACTTCTTGCCTAAGTCTGGCTCCAATAACGAAGCCGCATCCAAATAAGGGCTGTTGTTTTTCGTGGTAGCAGTCACCATAGTAAATATCGCAGTTTTTCATCCTCTTTTTGCCCGGGCCATCCCATCGTATTTCCTGGATGTGATGTCTGCTTTATAGCACTCTAGGGCCTCTGCTAATTCTTCGGCCGCACGTGGTCTCTTAAGGAATCTTAAAGTAGACGTGCATATCCGAAGTTCGTTGCCCTTAATTCTTTTGTGTTGGTTGTCTGCAGTAAATCCGTCTGTATCCGAGGCTTGTTGGTGCTTCGCAACTATGAAAGCTTTTACGTGGCCAGGATGTCACCCCGATGGCACAACACCCAACCTAGAAGGACAGATCCTAAGTATAACTCCAAGGATGGGGAGCCGGATAAACCGCTCCTTATAGGCCTGGGCTCCGAATAAGTCGAAGAAGCCCTATAAGGTGTTCACTAAGTAGTTCAACCTTACTGGAACTGTAGACGCCACCTATGATTCCATCTCAGGAATTCCTCCGCTGCCGTCTGGATAAGGAGAGGTGCCTTAGTGAAAACACCTTTCCCTCCTCTCTCGTTTGCTGCCCCCACCAACTTTCCACTGGTGTTGGAACCAAGTCACCCGATGTTCACCACGGGGAGGTGAGATTAGGAGTTGATAGACAGAGGTAGGTTTTCAGAAAAACCTGTGAACGATTATGTCCTCTTAAATGCACATGTCTTCCATTTGAACATCTGATTTTTCCACACATTACTCCACATTACATTTTTCAAAAAGGTTTTAACACATGGTAATTTACACGAAATTAAAATTTTAATTATAGTATAGTTACGTTTAAGTCCTTTTTCTTAGAACGCAGTTTTTAAAAGAACTATTTGAAGGTTAGGTGTGAATTAAATTTTTCCTTTATAAAGAGCGATAATATTACAAATACAATATGTTCGACTCTTTCTTTTAAAGTTCGAAATTCAACGTGGGGTATTGCCAGGTGCGGCAAAACTCTCCCTAGTAAGACGGACGTCTCGTTCTAATTACCAATTCCTAGCTGACCCACTTCGAGAACTACTAACTTGGTGGGCGGGCGCGTGTAGACACCATCTTTTGTCTTAATAACAGCCTACCGTACTTGGCCATCTACGCTTGGTAAAGTTTTTACTACTTTACCTTTCGGCCAGGTATTTCTGCTACTATTTTCATCTACAATAATCACTATATCCCGAACAGCTAAACGTTTTGTCTCAACGAACCACTTGGAACTCATCGTCTCCTTTAGACATCGTTTCCAGAACTGGTTTCCGAAGTTTTCACATACAATCCAGTTCTTCCTTTAAGCTCCAGTACTATCATCTATTTCAAAGAAGTGTTTAATTCCATTAGACGAGCTAAGAAGGAAATGATTTGGTGTTGAAGCCTGTTCAGTTTCAGTGTCGACTGGGACATAGGTCATAGGCCTAGCATTGATAATGTGTTCGACTTCGGCGATCATACTTAGGAGCACCTCATCTTTGGAGTTTTCAGTAGTTGTTATTTACCCCAAGGCTTCTTTAACTAAGCGAACCAGGCGCTCCCAACTCCCTCAAATATGAGGCGAAGCTGGTGGAATGAATTTCCAGTTTATGCCCTGATTAGTGACTTTTTTCGATGGATCGGTACTATTCGATAGGCTAGCAACTGCATTTTAAGTTCTTGGTTTGCCCCTTAAAATTAGTGCCATTGTCAGTTCATAGCTCAACAGGTTTGCCTCATTTGGAACAAAAGCGTTTAATCGCGAGGATACAGGAGTCGCTAGACAAGCTTTGTGCGACCTCCATATAGATGGCTCTGATAATTAAACAGGTTAATAAAACCCCATTTCGTTTCCCTAGACGTCGCCACACGGTGACAAACATAGGTCCGAAGTAATCGACGCCGAAATAAGAAAAGAGGCTGGGATGCGACCCACACTGATAACTTCCCATCCCGTCTGTCGATTTGTCTTGCTTAAAAGTGTGTCTATATGTATTTTTACCAAATTTGCCCACTATTTTTTGTAGATTTTATTTGTTATAAAAAAACGGACTGTTGGATTTTTATATAAAAATTACTGAATATTGAAAACAATATTTTCTCTGAAATAAAATAAGTTTGAAGCGAATATTTTTAATTTTTGAAAAGTTTTTTGAGCCGAAAGTAAATTTTTAGGTATTGTTTTTTTTTTAGAGCTTTATTTTTTGTAAAAAAAACTGTCAATTCGATTTTTTTAAAAATTTTACCAAATGTTGAAAACAATATTTCTTATAAGATAAAATTAGTTTGAAGCCAATATTTAAAATTTTTGAAGAGATATTTGAGTCGAAAATCAATTTTTACACAACTTTTATACATTTTTTTCAGGTTTTTATTTGTTGTAAAAAAACTGTCAATTCGATTTTTCTCAAAATTTGTCCTAATGTTGAAACAATAAAGAAAAAATTAGTTAGAACCTATAATCTCAAAGTTTTTAAAAGATATTTGAGTCGAAAATCATTTTTTACGAACTTTTGTTAATTTTTTTTTTCAGTTATTAATTTTTTGTACAAAAACTGTCAATTAGATTTTTTTCAAACTTTAACTGAATGTTGACAACAAGATTTTTTGAAAGATAAAAGTAACTTAAAGCCAATATTTCAAAGTTTTGAAAAGATATTTGAGTCGAAAATCAATTTTTACCAACTTTTATACATTTTTTTTAGGTTTTTATTTTTTGTAAAAAAAAAAAAAATCAATTAGATTTTTCTCAAAATTTTATCAGATGTCAAAAACATTATTCTTCGTTGCACAAAATTGTTTTTGAGATGAAATCATATTTCAGTCGTAAAATTTTGGAGGTGACAAATTTTTTTTTCAGTTTTATTAATTTATAAAAAAAACCGTTATATTGATTTTTTTTCAAAAAATATACCTGTTTGGTATCACGTTACAATATATTACATACAATTTAATTCAAGTCTCTAGCGTTTTTGGTTCGTAAGATATTTAGGGTTCACCAAAATTTTCAAACTGCTATGTTAAAAAAACCACCCACGCAACTTTGTTGAGAGCCCTTTCTGCATCTTTCTGCCTTATTATCTGTATAACAAAATTTATTTGAAGTCGATATCTCGTACGTCGCGAACGTACACAATTTATTTGAAGTCGATATCTCTTCGTGTACGTACAAATGTACGTACACACGCACGCACAGACATCTTTCTAAAAATCTTTTATTTCGACTCTAGGGACCTTGAAACGTCGAGAAATGTCAAATGTCAGAAATGTACGGACGTACAAACGTACGTACACACGCACGCACAGACATCTTTCTAAAAATCTTTTATTTCGACTCTAGTGACCTTGAAACGTCGAGAAATGTCAAAATTTTCAATTTGACAAATCGGACCCATTACAATAACTTCCTATGGGAAGTTAAAAATGGTTTCGTAAATATCTTGAGTCTTGCAGAAGGTAGGTCGGCCGTCAATGGAGGTTCAGGTTTTGCTTTATAAATTTGGCACATCTGACAGGCGAGCTCGACTTTTTACCGTGGCTCTTACTGATGGTATGAAGAATATTTGACGGATTTCGTACACAACAGTTTCAGAAAATCTATGCCAAAATCTTTCGTGGTAGTTTTGAATTATGAGAAGACTAATCCGGTGATTATTAGGCAGAACGATAGGCCTTTTGCAAGCATTGTTGACGTGTTCTACTGCGTCTATACGACCTTTAATTCTAATAACATTGTTTGTGTCCATGTATGGCCCCTTATATAAGGGACTTGATTTTTCCAGCGTTATGTTTTTCACGTTACCATATTTGTTTTTCTTAAGTAAAGACCACTCTTTTCAAAAAGATTGAGATTGACAGAGTACGCAAAGAAGTTTTCTGCAGCAACGATTTCTCTTGGGGTTAAAGGGACATCCTCCAATAGTTCCTTGCCCATAATTTCAATAAAATAGCTTTTAAATGCTTGCTAACACTTGAAAGATAAATTTGCGAGTGAAGGAAATTTAAATGCATTGCATAACAAAGCCTTGCATTGCCAAACTAACGGAAATAATTGAAAAAAAAAACTGACCATTCCTTGCTATTTGAGCAATAGGTTTAATGATTAACGATTAATGATTAATTGACATTAGAAGACAAACAAAATCTTACTTTTGACCAGCTAGCGTTGCACTAAATGAACCACTGTGCTCAGGCACAAAATCTACACCAAACTGTAACTTCGAAGCACAGTCAGTAAATAAACGGCGTTTTCTATAATCAGGAACTTTGAGCTCCTGGGTCAGTTGGATCTTGTACGGGTGTAGGCAAAAGTCACGATGCAAAATTCGCCAAGTTGAAGTCAGCGAAATGCCGAGTTCTTGTATACGGTGAGGAATAGACTACTTCGGGTTCTGCTGTACACTTTAATGGACCATGGCGATGTTCTTGGACGATCTTGCGTTCCTTGAACGTATGGGTGTTGGCTAATTTTTTCCTGAACTGGTCGTCTCACAACGTTGAAGAGTCGACTGTGAAGGGCCACCACGTCTACCGAAAAATGGACGCGATTCGCGCAACATTTTGCATTAACGAACACTCATTTTGATAATAAAGTTTTATCATTTGAACGATGCTGTTCAATCTTGTAACCTGCCATGATGATTTGACATAAATAACTGACTAATAAACAAAAGATTTGACAGATGTCACCAAAACAAAATGGCCGACAAGGTACGCCAAAAACTACCCGCGCTAATTCAAAGAACCTTATTGTTGTTTCGTAGTTAATTTTTGTATTTGAATTTATTTCAAGTTGATTTTTCTCCAACAATTAAATTTAATTTGAATTGCTCATTTCCAATTTTTTGTTTCATATCACTTATAAGTAGGTAAGTATCTACAATGATGTTGAAGTACATAGAACGATGTTCTTTAAATAGCTACTTAAGCTCCTGTTAACTTGTGTCAAAATTTTAATTGTCTACTTAAAAAGACATTTCAAGTGATTATAAATAATAATTATTTAACAAACACACTTTACCTCGCATAGGATCAAAATCATAAAATCTTATTATATATGTACATTAAATAGGATAAGACGTTGTTGCCCTATACCTGTGTATGTATAAAAGGTATACCTACATAGAAAATGTTCAAGAGTTTAATATAATTTTAATTATTGTTCCAGCATGATACACATTTAAATATTAATCATCTTAGATTTACATTAAACATTAAATACATTTTTCCTTCCAAAATGATTAATTCTTATAAACAGACTGAGATTTAAGGGATTTTCGGTAATTTTTAAAATTCCACAGGAATTACTATTATAAATTAATAGCCCCAATTGATATTTTAAACTTCCCATAGGAAGTTATTGTAATCGTTCCGGTTTGTCGCATAAAAAAGAAGCTACATAAGTGCGACCCACACTGATAACTTCCCATCTTGTCTGTCGATTTGTCTTGCTTAAAAGGTTTGTAGCTTTTTGTGTTTTGTTAAAAAAGTTATAAGTTAAATGATTCTTAAAAACTTAAAAATAACTACAAGATTTTGCATTTTGATGAAACAGTTTTCAAAATCTATTTTTGTAAACAAGATTTTTAGTCGGTAACCAATTTTTACTAATTTTATTAGCATTTCTTAAAAGTTTTTATTTCTTATATAAACAAATACAAATTGTATGAATGACATTAATTTAAAGTATATGTTTTCTATTATTCAGGAGATATCAATTTTTACCAAATTTCCGTAATATTTTTTGTAGATTATAATTTTTGTATGAAAAAACTGAGAGTCAGATTTTTTTTTTGACAGGAGGAAATCTTCATAAGACACTTGGCAGTATTCGACACAAAGTAGTGTGGGACTCTTAACCACTAAAACCACCTCTTCATCAGGACCAATCTTGAAGGATCGATTACCGAATTACCGAATTACCGATTAATTTTGTACAATCACTTTTGGGGAAGTTTAAACTTTTAATACTTTCCCATGTTTTTTTTTTTTAAACCATAAGCTTGGTTCTTCTTAATCTCCGAACATGGTTTCTTATATTCAAGACGGAGTCCATTTCAGAATTTGTATGACTTTGCAGTCTCTGGTTGTGCGATACAGCATATTTTTTAACAACTTCTGTAACCATTTCTATTTGTAAGTCACGATGTAGATCGGTATTTCTTATGTACCAAGATGCATTAACTATTCCACGAAGGACTTTGTTTTGGAATTTTTGGATGATTTCGGTATTTGTTTTCTTTGTACTGGCTTTAGTACTTGATTATACAGCATTATTTTGTTTTGGATTGATAAATCAGAGTTGTTACCAAGCAACCAGTACATTTTTCTATATTTCAAGTTTAGTTCTCCTCTTTTCTTTTTGATTTGCTCTTTCCAATTAAGCTTTGCATCCAAAGTCATTCCAAGGTTTTCCAAGTTTTACTGCTGCCTTAGAGACACATTTATGGGGTACCAAAATTGTGGTATCATCTACAAAAGTAGCCATTATGGTGTGATTACCAACTATAATATCCCTTGTGTAAAGTAAATACAGGGTAGGACCTAGAACACTTCCTTGTGGTACACTGGCTTCTATTTTCTTCAATTGTCGATCGTACCTTACTCTAAACAATCGGTCTGAGATGTACGATTTAAATATTTCAAAGTACTGCCTGGCAAGATAACTTTGCAGTTTGTACTCAAGTCCCTCATGCCAAACCTTGTCAAAAGCTTGAGCAACATCTAAGGAAATAGCTGAACATTCTTGTTTTTCTTCTAATGCTTTTTCTATTACATCCGATATTCTATGAACTTGGTCTATCGTGGAATGTTTATTTCTAAAGCCAAACTGATGGTTTGGGATTAACCTTCTTTCTTCTATGATTTTGCTAAGTCTCTTCAGAAGCAGTTTTTCAAAAACTTTTGCCATAATTGGTATAAGCGATATTGGTCTGTAAGCCGTCACTTCTGTAGGTGGTTTACCTTGCTTTGGTATGACAATTACTTCAGCAAGTTTCCAATAGTGCGGGACATACCGGTGCTTAAGGCATGCATTTATTATATATTGGAATTTTATGAAGTCTTTCAATGGCATTTCTTTCATAACCTGAGCAATAATTAGATCGTAACCTAGTGATTTTTTTATTGGTAGTTGATGTAAAAACATACTTTTTATTTCCTTTAAGTCTTACGAAAAAAAATGTCACTTTCATCTATCTTATCAACAAACTGTAAGTTATTTTCAGCCGCGTTTGATGAGTATGGCTTAAAAACATTCGCAAGACGTTCAGCGAATAGGTTAGCTTTTTCTTTCGGGTTACCGATCCATTTCCCATCTTGAGATTTTAAGGGCGAGTTTTGTAATTGCGGTCTTTTTAGGCGCTTGGCTGCTTTCCATAGCGAAAAATCGGTTGAAGCATCAGTCGTTAAATTCCTTAGGAATGTACTGAGTGAATCATTTTTGGATTGGATTTTTTTCCAAAAATATGTTTGTTTGATATCAAGTTACAATACATAATATGAATTTAGTTCAAGTCTCTAGCATTATTGGTTGCTGAGATATTTAGGGTTAAACAAAATGTGCGTCTTTTTTTAAGCTGATATAGTAAAAACACCGCCAACTCAATTGTCTTGAGAGCCCTTTCTGTATAATTACACTGGTCAACAAAATTTTAACTTTTTTGTGCCACACGGACTTTTTTGATATTTTTTTGCTTTAGTTGGTGATCATAAGAAAAAATAAATAGTTTCTTTCGGTTCTGGTTGGTCCCTTTTAATTGTCCAGCAGTAATCCGCTACCATATTTGGGTTCCATTTGCCCTGGTACCGCTTTTCCATATTTAAAATGTCCTGGTGGAACCTCTCACCGTGCTTGTCGCTGACAGCCCCGAAATTGTCAGAAAAAAATCCTGGTGCTAGTCTAAAAAGTGGATCTTAAGTGACATGTTGCAACCCAAAGCTTTATATGTCATTGGCAGCTCGCTAACCAACTCCCTGTAGCTATTACTCGTGTGGTTACCCAAAAAATTTGCAACAATATTTTTAAAAGCCTTCCATGCAGATTTTTCTAAATCGCTTAGTTTTTAGACCAGATCCTAATAGTTCTGATTGTTTTTTGGACAAACTTAGATCCCGAAATAAATCATTTAAGTTTCCTTGAGTTATGAAATGTGGATCGTTTGTAATTCCTTCAAACTGAAAGTCAACGTCCTTGTCAACACATTTACCTGAAGTGGACGGTTGTGAATTGTCATTCTCAACAGACATAGTTGCAACTGGTAATAGTTCTGGCAATTTTTTCAATCAGAGACTGGTCTTATAACCGAAGATAAGTTAGGGCAAATAAATGTATTTTTTTTTTCTTGTAATTTATACCGTTTATGACAGTGAGACAAAAATAGGAATTCGAAACGTGATCCCGCTGTTCAGTCCATATCATGGGTACTGCAAACGGCATATGGTCGTGCGCCTTTCTTCCATTCGGTTAAATTTTTCACACACGTTATGCAACAGACATGAGGAGGATTTGTCTTGATGGGCGACAGAAAACCCAAAACATTGGTGATAACACTCCAACACAAGATTCGTAAAGTTTCGTCTTTGTTTTTTGAATGTCAGTTCTCCGCAAACATAACAAAAACAATTAGGATCATTGTTACACTCCACATGTTAACAGGGTTAATAACAAAAAACGGTCAAAATGCAACCACAAATATTTTTAAAACGGTTTACTTGGAAGCGTTCGTTTAATTTGCTGCATAGTGCAAGTTTTGAGTTATTTCGTTTCACAACAATACTGAGGCTAATTGACAAGTGACTATTGTGATTTAATAATCAGACTACATTGACAAAACAAAATTTGCTACCAAAGTTCGTGTGGCAAAACCAGTGTTGACCAGTTTTATCTGTATTACAAAATTTATTTGAAGTTAATATCTCTTCTTGTTCTTGAGCTATGGATGACGAAAAAAAAGTTGCGACGTACAGACGCACGGACGTATGAACTTATATACACACGCACGCACAGACATCTTTCTAAAAATCTTTTATTTCGACTCCAGTTACCTTGAAACATCGAGAAATGTCAAAATTTTCAATTCGAAAAATCGGATTTATACAATAAATTCCAATCGGAAATTAAAAATGTTGATATGGACGTTCCAAAGTTTTTAGAATCTTAACCAAAGATTTTTAGAGAGATGTCTGGATATTATTTTTCGTCGTTCCTATCTCAAGAACCAGTAAAGATAGCTACTGTAATAGTTTTAGAAAAATCCAACTGACACTCTTTTGGAAAAAATGAGAATCTTCAAAAAATTGATAAGAACGAGAAAAAATGGTTTTCGACTCAATTACAGGATTCAAATAACTTTTTTTTAATCAGTGTATTTCATTTATTTTGTTATTGGATAGAAAATTCAATTTTATTTTAAATAGTTGATTGTTTTTGAAGATGATAGACACCAAATGATCTTCTCTGTCACCCACACGTATGCAGAACCTGACCAAATAATTATTTATTGCGGGATGAAAAGTTGAAGCTGGGATCGCCTTAATTATTTTGTTCATTATGGACTTTTTGAATTTAGTCAAATTCCTGGGTTCGATCTTGTACACCTCCTGCTCGATATAAGCCCATAAAAAAGTTTTATGCAATCAGGTCAGGTTACATTGGAAGCCAGCGAAAAGTGGAGTTCCTTCAAATAAATTTGTTTGGGAATTTTCGTTAAAGCTCCACCATAGTTATTCTGGCTATATGTGCAGTTGCTCCATATTGCTGACAGTTACTGTTAAAGTTCCGATTCATGGAGCATTTTCGGATTTCATTTACTTCAAATACGGCAACTTTGCTTGTTTACATTGCCATTTAGGTATAATAGGCCTTATCAGACATGAAAAAACAATTAATCAATGTGTTGTCTTTTCGGCCATTGCAATAATTTTTCGGCAAAATTCCTTGCGAACAGGAAAATCCAGAACTTATTGGTAATTTAGGCTTTATATATAAAAAAAAAAGTTTAAGTTATCTGTAAAGACAGTCTGCTTACTCCAATTTTATCCGACAGGTTTCGAGTCAAAACGCTCGGATTTACCTGTATTACTTATGCTACAGCGGCGATTGTATTCTGAAGGCTAACATTAAGATCTCGATGGTACGGTCGTGCGATGCTTGCAGATTCGGAAAACACGTTCACCAGCCTCATAATTGTCCATATACTCGGGGAAGTACACCTCCAAACTTCCACCTAAATTGCTTTTGGACGGAAATGAACGAATACAAAGTTTGGTACCGTTGCAAAATTCAAATTGTTAACTTCCCATAGGAAGTTATTGTAATGGGTCCGATTTGTCAAATTGAAAATTTTGACATTTCTCGACGTTTCAAGGTCCCTAGAGTCGAAATAAAAGATTTTTAGAAAAATGTCTGTGCGTGCGTGTGTACGTACGTTTGTACGTCCGTACGTCCGTACGTACGTACGTCCGTACGTTCGCGACGTTTTTTTCGTCGTCCATAGCTAAAGAACCCGTAGTACCCGTGGCATGATGGTTAGTGCGGTGGACTGTCATGCAAGGGGTCTTGAGTTCAATCCCTGCCTGTGTCACCTTAATTTAAAAAAAATAATTTTCGCGGGTACTGCCTCTTGCGAGGAATTGACAAATCCTTCAAGAGTAATTCTTGTCATGAAAAGGTGCTTTCTCAAAACTAGCCGTTCGGATTCGGCCTAAAATTGTAGGCTCCTTCCATTCCTGACAACAGTACTCGCACACGGGAATGGTTGAGAGTTGTAAGTCACTAGGCCCTGGTTCACAACGGACTGTTGCGCCACCCCATTTGATTTTTTTTTAGTTTAAGAACCAGAAGAGATATCAACTTCAAATAAATTTTGTTATACAGATAATAAGGCAGAAAGATGCAGAAAGGGCTCTCAAGAAAGTTGCGTGGGTTGTTTTTTTACCATAGCAGTTTGAAAATTTTGGTGAACCCTAAATATCTTACGAACCAAAAACGCTAGAGACTTGAATTAAGTTTTATATAATATATTGTAACGTGATACCAAACAGGTATATTTTTTTAAAAAATTAATATAACGGTTTTTTTTATAAATCAATAAAACTGAAAAAAAAAATTTGTCACCTCTAAAATTTTACGACTGAAATATGATTTCATCTCTAAAACAATGTTGTGCAACGAAAAATATTGTTTTTGACATCGGAGAAAAAATCGAATTGACAGTTTTTTTTATAAAAAATAAAAATCTAAAAAAAACATTACTTAAAGTTCGTAAAAATTTAATATCGATTCAAATATCTTTTCAAGCACTTGTAATTTGGGCTTCAATCTTATTTTATCTTATAAGAATTATTGTTTTCAATATTTCGAAAAATGTTGCGAAAAATCGAATTGATAGTTTTTTTACAAAAATTAAAAAACCTAAAAAAATGTATAAAAGTTGGTAAAAATTGATTTTCGACTCAAATATCTTTTCAAAACTTTGAGATATTGGCTTTAATTTACTTTTATCTTTCCAAAAGTATTGTTGTCAACATTCAGTTAAAGTGTGAAAAAAATCGAATTGACAGTTTTTTTTACAAAAAAATAAAAACCATAAAAAAATAAACAAAAGTTGGTAAAAAATGATTTTCGACTCAAAAATCCTTTAAAAACTTTGAGATAATAGCTTCTAATTAATTTTTTCTTATAAAAGATATTGTTTTCAACATTCAGTAAAATTTTGAAAAAAATCGAATTGACAGTTTTCTTACAAAAAATTAAAAACCGAAAAAAATTTAACAAAAGTTGGTAAAAAATTATTTTCGATTCAATAATCTTTTCAAAAATTTGACATAATAGCTTCAAACTTATTTTATCTTATAAAAAATATTGTTTTCAACATTCGATAAAATTTTGAAAAAAATCGAATTGTCAGTTTTTTTTTACAAAAAATAAAACTTTAAAAAAAACTATACTTAAACTTGGTAAAAATTTACTTTCCACAAATAGCTTTTCAAAAATTAAAAGTATTGGCTTCAAGCTTATTTTATTTTACAGAAAATATTGGTTTTGATATTCAGTAATTTTTATATAAAAATCCAACAGTCCGTTTTTTCATAAAAAAATAAAATCTACAAAAAATAAAATTGATACGAGAGCATATAGACAAACTTTTAAGCAAGACAAATCGACAGACGGGATCAGTGTGGGTCGCATCCCAGCCTCTTTTTCAATAATATTTTGGACTTGTTGTTGAAGATTGTACATTAGGTCGCGTTCCCGAAATGATTTTCTATGCGTGTATAAGGATTTCATTTAAAATTTACTTTATTAATAAATTATATAATTTATAATTTTTTTCAATTAAGTCAAGGTTGAAGACATTAAATTGCTAGCAAAGCCATTTCTGCGCCTTGGTGATTTTGAGCCATATTAAAAGTTTCTTCATGGCTGTCTTCGAGATTGAAAACCAGACTGGAAAGGAGTAGCTGATGACTGGTCTTAAGAGCTGCTTGTAGATAAGTATCTTCGTTGGTTGACTTAGTTCTGTTCTTTTCTTCATCAAAGGGTGTAGGCGGTGGAAGGCCAAATTGGCTTTTTTAAGAACGTTTTTGGAGTGTTGGTTGAACCTTAGCAACTAATTGAAATGGATTCCAAGGTACTTCACATTATGTTTGGAAGCTATGGTGGATCTGTCAGGTAGTCTCAAGACCAGGTTCTTGCATTTGGCAGCGGTGCGGCTATACCTCTACCAGTTGAGGGCCTCCTGAAGCAGACAAGTTCCGATTTGGAACTGTTGATCCGGATGCCCCATTTTTGTAGAAATTGAACAGTCTGCTGATGTGGGCCTCTCCTTTTTGGAGAGCGATAAGTGGTGATAATGATGACGAATAGGTGAGCGAGTCATCAGAATATAACAAGTTTTCGCATCCGATTAATACGGGCTGGTCGGATGTCATAAGGCTGTAGAGGAAGGGGCCAAGTTTTGAGCCTTGGGCGACTCCGGCTCTGATGTTCTTCTTGTTTGATTTGCAGTTGTCGAGTAGAACAAAAAATTTCCTGAAAGAAAGAAAAGAAAAGAGAATTTTTATTAGATGAAGTTTATGAATTAGGCCTTCTATCCAAACGCTGTCAAATGCTTTCTCAACATCTAGAAAGCATCCGACGGAGACACGGTGACTGTTGAGGGAGTTAGTGATGTCATGTTGGAACTTCATCAGCGGATGCAACGTTGAGTGCTTTTCTCGAAAGCCGAGTTTTCACTGCAGAATTTCTTCAGTCTCTTGAGGATTACTTCTTCCAGTAATTTGCTGATATTGTTGAGGAGTGATATTGGCCGGTAGTTGGATACTAGGTTGGATGCACCTTTTTTGTGGATTGCCACAATCTTCGCTGTTTTCCATGTCCCCAGGGAAGTAACAGTTGTTGATGTAGTTGTTGAGGATGATTGTGATAAAAATTATTACTGCTTGTGATAACCTTTTAATGATGTAGTTGGAAACACCATCTAGTGCAGCTGATTTTTTTGGCTAAGAATTGCCGATGATCTCTGCTACCTCATGTAGATGCGGACTTTCGGTAGGATCACTTGCAGGATTAGTGTCAACGAAGCTGATTATATCCGGGTTTGGCTGTTGGGTATGCTGAATTGAAGCCTCTACTTCTTGTAGGAATGTTGGTTCAGCAGGTGGATTGGGCTTGAAGTTTCCTTCGAAGTAATTAGCGAACGCTTTCACTTTGTCCTGGGAGGTTGCTTCAACGGTGTTGCTGATGATGGGCACAGGTGATTGTGGCTGTTTCCCAATAATCCTATTGATGTTTTTGAAGGCATTAGGACCTGGCTTACAATCTTCTCCCAAACTGGATGTTATTATGGTGCTGAATGGAGTTCCGGAACATGATGTTAACTTGCTGTAACTCATTCCAAACTGTTTGGTAGTTGACGTTTGTTGTATTAAGCTCACTTTGATGAATTTGTTGGAGTCCGTATTGTGAGCATACAAATTCCGAACGTATCCTTCTCTCTAAGAAGAAAACTAAGCAATTTTACAAAAGGAAAAACTGAATTTTCCAATCTAAAAATAAATTTCAGTAAATGTACAATTATATAAATTTTAAATTGAAAAATAAAACCACTTGTTTGACATTAATGGTTAACATTTGTACACATTTTATCTTTATAGCTTGATGATGGACGCGGTTAGCTTTTGTGGTGTTTTATGGGAAGCACTTTAAAAAAGAAAAAAAAAGACAGACAACAAATAAAAATAGAAAAGCACCCAGAATTACACGAATACAAAAAAAAAATAAAATAATTCAATGATGGACAATAACGCCATCATCATGATTCGTGATGGTGCGACTTAGCGAGCAACGCCACCGCTAGGTGCTCCCGAAGACAACCGTCGACTATGATGATGATGGCAATGGTTTGTGTAAATAAAAATGGCAAAAAAAAAAGAAAGGAAATTGAATTGAATTGTTGTTTACTCACAATTTTCTAAGTCATTTTCCGGAGTTTTCTTTTTTTGAACCTCCAGACTTGAAGAGAGGGAAGAATGTTTTATGGGAATATTATTTCATTTGTAAAAAGCTGGAAAAATAAACATGGAAGATTATACAAGCTACTGTTCCATAAAGTGATGTAGGTAAAAATGTGTAGGCGAATTATTTGAGAATAATGTATACATTTAACGGTCAGGCAACAGCTTTCAAGAAATAAAAATTTAATTTCTCGAAAACGTCTTGAAGTAACCGCTTGGCTGTTTGTTTGGAGAATACTTAAGTAGTATAAATAGTGAGAATATTATTTCTATATGTAATTTCTTAAAAATTTTGTGTAGGTCCCCATCATTTTGGGTTAGTTTTATACCATAAATCTACTAAAAGCTCGATTTTTAGGTGGACCATCTTGGTCCGTACTTTTTTAAAAACGAAGCTAATTTCACTTTTAAGTCCCGTGAATTATCCTCCAAGATCTTGCGATATCACGCCGCGGGCCACCGCTTAAATATTTTCTGTGGGGATTTGTAAAGTCGCTAGTGTAAGCCGATAACTTCCAAGTAATTATAACGGGTTATCCATTTTGTGGTTTCAAAAGTATAGGGCTGGAAATCCACATCGGTCAAAGTTATTGAAGCAGAAGAAATTTTAAGAGACTGGATTTGTTACAGATACACTCAGAAAAAAAATTGTAATATCAAGAATTTTATATTTTGGCCCAACAATTTTCGTACTTTGAAATGAACCCAAGTGCTATAGATTCTTAACTTAGGAATGCAAGTGTCCCTAGCTAGCCAGTTTCGCACGCCAAGTTGGCTGAGGTCCTCTCCCACCTGGATGCGCCACCTGAGTCGCGGTCTTCCTCTACTGCGCCGTCCCTCGAGGTTGGATTCGAAGACCTTCCGGGCTGGAGCGTTCATGTCCATCCGGTCTTCATGACCTAGCCATCTATCCGTTGGACTTTAATTCTGCTAACTATTCCAGTATCGCTGTACAGCCGCCCGTACAGTTCGTCGTTATATCTTCTCCTCCATTCTCCATCTATGCGTACGGGACCAAAAATCACCCGAAGAATTTTTCTCTCGAAGCATCCTAAGACGCTCTCATCTTTCTTTGACAGGGTCCAGGCCTCAGCGCCATAAATGAGAACCGGGATGATCAGTGTCTTATAGATGGTGATTTAAATGCTCGAGAGAGGACTTTACTTATCAATTGCCTTCTAAGTCCAAAGAAGAAGCGATTTACAAGAGTTATTCTTCGTTTGATTTCAGCGCTGGTGTCGTTGTCTGCATTAATAGCGGTGCCTAGGTAGACAAAGTCCTTAACTACCTCAAAGTTATAGCTGTCCATGGTGACGTTTTGTGCAAGATGTCGTCGTTCAGTGTACTTTTTTGATGACAGCATATACTTGGTCTTGCCCTCATTGACTACTAAACCCATCTTCTTCGCTTCCGTCGCAATGCTCAAAAACGCTCCACTTTCATCACGCTTTGATCTTTCAATTATGTCAATATCATCTGCGTATCCGAGTAATTGGATGGACCTTTGGAAGATTGTGCCTCTAGTGTTGACGGTTGAGTTTTGCACAATTCTTTCCAGAACGATGTTGAAGAAGTCGCATGACAGTGCATCGCCTTGTCTAAAACCTTTTTTGACATCAAATGCATCGTTAAGATCTTTTCCGACCTTGATAGACGGATAAGTTTGACAGGGATGCCAAAACTAGACATTGGTCTGCAGAGCTCTTCCCTATAGATGCTGTTATACGCGGCTTTAAAATCGATAAAGAGATGGTGGGTATCGATTTGAAGCTCCTGGGTTTTTTCCAAGATCTGCCGTAGTGTGAATATTTGGTCGATGGTGGACTTTCCTGGTCTGAAGCCACACTGATAAGGACCAATCAGGTTGTTGACGAATGGCTTCAAACGTTAACATAATACGGCAGAGAGGATCTTATACGCAATGTGTAGGAGACTGATGCCTCTGTAGTTGGCGCAGTTTAGAGGGTCTCCTTTCTTATGTATCGGGCACACTATGCTGAGATTCCACTCATCGGGCATGTTTTCTTCTGACCATATTTGGAGAAGTGGTCTCAACATAGACTGTGGTTCTACTACGATGTTCCCCTGATCGTCCTTACAGGCTTTGGTTCGTGGCTTGTACTTTTGGGAGGTTTTTTCTACCTTCAGGTAAAATTTACGAACCTCATTCCTGTTGTGACATCCCTCTATCTCCTCGATCGTGCGCTTCCCGCAGCCTAAATCCATTGTCGGAGGTGGTGTAGTGCAGGCTGTATCTCCCGATTATGCCACCAAAGATGTCTTCTCTTCCTAGCTTGGCATTAAAATCTCCTAAGACAATTTTAGTGTCATAGCCAGGGAACTGCTCATATGTCTTGTCCAAGAGCTCGAAGAATATGTTTTTGGTGTCTTCATCTTTCTCCTCTGTTGGGGCATGCGCGCATATTAGGTTTATGTTGGCGAATTTAGCCTTGATGCGGATTGTCGTGATGCGCTCGCTCACACTGTTGAAACTCAAGACTTTTTGCCTGAGTCTCGTTCCAACAACAAATCCACACCCAAATAGACGCTGTCTTTGTTCTCGGTAGCAGTCGCCGTAGTAGATATCGCAGTCTTTTAGTTTGCGTTTGCCCGGTCCATCCCATCGCACTTCTTGGATGGATGTAATATCTATGGGCTTCCGCTAATTGTTCGGCTACACGTGGTCTGTTAATGGACCTAACATTCCACGTACACATCCGAAGTTCGTTGTCCTTATTTCGTTTGCGTGGGTTGTCAACAGTGAATCTGTCCGTATCCGAGGCTTGTTGATGCTTCGCAACTAAAGGTATTTTGTACGTGGCCAGGAAGTCACCCCGACGGCACAACCCCCAACCTGCAGGGCCAGATCCTTAGTATAACTCCAAGGAAGGGAAGCCGGATAACCGCTCCTTACAGGCCTGGGCTCCGAATATGTCAAAAAAGCCCTATAAGGTGTTCACTAAGTATTTCAACCTTACTGGAACTGTAGACGCCACCGTTGATTCCATCTCGAGAATTCGTCCGCTTCCGCCTGGATAAGGAGAGGTGCCTTAGTGGCAATACCTCTCCCCCCCTCTCTCGTTTGCTGCCCCCAACAACTTTCCACTTTCCACAACAATCTCCAGTTGAGGTACTAGGCACCCGATGTGCACCGTGGGGAGGTGAGAGTAGGAGTTGATAGACAGAGGTGGGTTTTGAGAAAAACCTGTGGATGCTTGTGTCCTCTTGAATGCACATGTCTACCATTTGAACATCTCTTTAACCATTTTTTTTTTAGGTTTAACCATTTAATCCTTAAAAAAAGATCCTGAAACATTTATGCTTAAATGATTTCTCACCGAAGAACCCAAAACATTTTGTTTTTATAACGTATTCGTTCTTACAAAATAGCCATCGCATCAAGTTTTTGAAATACATACAGTAGTGTTCATAAACTAAGCAACCGTTTCATGGTAGAAATTAAAAGTTTCATGATAGTTTTGTTTACAAAACTTTCAATTATTTTTTTACTATTTTATTATAAGTAAGGTTTATAAAGAAAATAAAAAAAAAATATTATTCAGCTGTTCGTATCTAAGCAACTTTTTAATATTTGGTGTAATATTCCTTGTTTTTTATAACTTCTCGACATCGTTTTGGCATAGACTCAATTAACCGTTTAAGTGTAGTTTTACCAATACGGAACCATTCTTTTTTAAGGCCCAAAAGTAGTTCATTTTTATTTTTAAATCGACAGCTGCCGATCTTCCTTTTGAGTTTTCCCAATAAATTCTCAATTGGGTTTAAATGGGGCTTGGATCCCCTTTGTTGTAAGCCACTCTTTTACAAGCTTTGAGGTGTGTTTAGGGTCGTTGTCGTGTTGAAACTCCCAACGCAGCGGCATTTCCCATTTAGCTTTCTAAAATGTTCCGGTATACAAATCGATCCATTTTTTTTATCGATCTCGATGCTGTTCCAGAAAAACAAGTCCACACCATGACATTACCTCCACCATGCTTTACTGTACCACGACAGTAACGGGGATGCAACCGCTTTCCTCAAAAAATAAAACTGAATTCCATTTTTCGGGTGTCCAATTGAGATTTTGTGTTGCAAATTCAAGCCTAAAACTACGACAAAGTTTAAAATTCGTTACAGGGTCTAGGAATTTCAAAACATACCTTGTTTTTAAATTTTGCATGGTTAAAATTGGTTTTTTGTATGGTCTGTAGCTTCTTAGGCCATTTTCCAAGGCATGTTTCCTTACTAGAAGTTATATTTAAGTTAAGATCCTGAACAATTTTGTTTGATGACACAAAAGGATTTTTTTTTAATAAAACGAACGATTTATTTGTCCTCTCTGTAATGAGTTTTTCGTGGTCGACCTTTAGAATAAATTGTATTTTAAAAAAATGTATAATTTTCTCTTTTAGATCTTGTTTATCGTAAAAAAAAAAAACAGATCACGAGATGACGATCGAAAAGCAACTAAAATACTAAATGATTTACACTTGAAAAATAGAAAGTGAAAAAATACCGTAAGACTTCTTAATTTGAAGGTCATTAGCAGCGACGGAAACAGTTGCTTACATTACGAACAGCTTTTTATGGAGTAAACTCGTTTGACTATTTGTAATATTCTATTTTTAGACTAGAGCATAATTTTTGTTATTGCTGGCTTATAGGTGACTCATCAAGTAATTACAAAAATAAGGGCCATTCCAAATAAAATCATATGCAAAGGCGTAATTAGAACTTGAATGCAATTTAAAAATCGGTTGCTTAGTCTACGAACAATAATGTACATATATAGAAAAAAATTTCAAAGACTATGTTGAAAACGGGTATTTCTCACACTTAATGAGAATTTCCAGAAACTTAGTAATATACTAAAATGATTTAAGCTATATCTTGAAGAAAAAAATGTGTACTTTCTAAAATCACGATACAATTTATTGATAAAAATATCGTTTAGTTCTACCTAAGCCTTAAAAATATAATTCTTGACTATCCTTAGTATTTTTAAAGATGTATGTTTCAAAAACCGGATAGTAAAATTTTAGTACATGTTTCGAACTCAGAACAACTTAATGCTTAATGCTTTGTTTGTAGCACAGAAAAAAAGCCTAATTTTAATGTTTGTTTTTGAAGTCTTCACATTAAAATTACAAATAATTAAGTTCAGTATGACGTAAAATCCTTTCTGATTAACTTGGCAAATCTTTTATTTAAGAGTAAGCCCCTGAAACATTTAACACGTAGAAATCCTTTATTACGCAATCACTTGTCAATAACACGTACCGCAACTCTCTCCACTGGCTGAATAAACTGAAAAGCAAAACGTAACGTATGTGTAAATTAAATTATATAATTT
Organism: Eupeodes corollae; assembly: GCF_945859685.1. Taxonomy (NCBI): domain Eukaryota; kingdom Metazoa; phylum Arthropoda; class Insecta; order Diptera; family Syrphidae; genus Eupeodes; species Eupeodes corollae. The sequence goes on from NC_079148.1 coordinate 127,238,713, forward strand.
AATTGGACATAACATTTCCCTGGTGACATAATAAGTCAATGAGCAATTTGAAAAGTTACCCGAACTCGCCCCATGGTACATGAATGTCTCCAATTGATTCATTATCATTATACTCTTAATTCCATTTTTATCACACTCTTTTATATGCACGTCCACAATGTGGGTAGATGTCTCTATTTTTATACTAAAAAGTCAAGTTCGTTTAAATGAATTAATATAATTTTCTACATAATTAAACTTCATTTTGTATTCTGGATTAAAAATAAAACAAAATGCAACAAAAAAGCTGAAAAGCATACAAAAAATAATGCAAATACGATTAAGCTCTTCCTCGGAAGTCATCGCACCATCGCATCATCCTGCTGCTGCTCCTCTGCTTCTATACTATAACTATAGACTCTCTGTCTCTGGTCTTTGGTTGACTTATCCTCTGAATAATGACTTATCCACATTTGCTGTCATTATCCTTCTTACTATATGTATTTTCTTTCTGACGTTTTGGTGTGAATTTTCTACTTGGTCAAGTGGAAAAATTGCTCGATAATGCAGTGAATGTGACACCCTCTGTTGGTCTTTTGTCCTAACTTTGAATACAAATTTTGTTGTTTTTTTTTTGTATACTAAACTGATTCAGAATAATTTCTGAATGTGTGTACTTTGTGGGTACTTGATATAAACTTAAATTATATTATGTTTGTTTAGGTTAGCTTAGGTTATAGTGGCTGTCCAAGATGGAATTAGGAAAGTAATGGCTCATTGTGATACCACATGAATCTTGAGGCTTCCTCCTAAGCTCAATGGAGTTTGAGTCCCTTACGAAACGTGAGAGGCTGATAATACTGATATGATTTAGACTTTTTAGATCGTTAAAGAAGAATTCTCCTAGATAATTCTTGGGTTTTCGAGCCAGAGCAGGGCATGTATAGAGAAGATGAAGAACTGTTTCCTCCTCTTCCTCGGCCATACAGACAGTGTCCGGTTATGACACCTATTAAAGCTTACCAATCGAGCTTATATGCGATCTGCTTAGAGAGAGCAAGCACCTTGAACGTTTTAAATCCAGTGTTGGCCAGATGTTTTTTGTGACTTGACACGTGGTGATGTTGTTCCACCTGGTGTTTTTGACCCATCTGTGTAAACATGGATTGACTCTTCCTCTAAGAACTTCCTATCCTCTAAAAAAGATCTGGAAAATTTCTGTCGAATTGCAGTTGGGGGATGGTGTAGTTGTGCTTTGAAATTGATTCTAAATACCTTGAATTAGGAGTAGCCAATGTTGTTGTTACCCCACTGCGACGAAGCTTTGAGGAGAGTAGCAGAGCTTGCAGCTATTTGTTTGCTAAATATGTCATGAGGTATAAGGTAGAGCAAGGCGTCCAGTTGGACTTTATTTAGCTTATCCCTGTTTATACCTTTCTCTAAAGCACTCCACCATACTGCCACACCGTACGTTAAAATCGGTCTGATTACCGATGTGTATAGCCAATGCGTGATTCTGGGTTGTAAGCCCCATTTATTGCCAATAGCTTTTTTGCAAGAAAAGAGTAGCTTTTTTGACTCTTTCCTGTAAGTTGCGTTTTCAATTTAGTTTTGTATCTAAGACAAGACCCAGGTATTTAGCCTCGTCTGAGAATTTTAATTGGATTCCTTTAATATAGGGAGCATTGACAAATGGAATTTTTTATCTCCTCGAAAATAAGACCAGATCGGTTTTGTGTGGGTTAACACCCAGTCCACACCGATCAGCCAAAAGTATTAGTCGTCTAAGGCATTTTGTAAGAGTTCTTATAGGGTGTTAAGATGCTCTCCTGAAACTTCTATAGCAACGTCGCGTCGTCCGCATAGGCTATCACTCTGAACCCTCCGCATCCAGACTAGTTAGGATTCCATTCACCACTAAGTTCCAGAGGAGAGGGGATAGAACACCACCTTGCGGTGTCCATCTACTAACGAATCGTATACCAGAAGATTTGCCCAGTTTTGAGTTAATATTCTGATAGTAAGCATTAAATGAATTAACTCCCGAAGCGACCTCTCTACATTTAGAGATGTTAGTGCAGATGTGATTGCAGATGTGTCTACGTTGTTAAAGACACCTTCGATGTGAAGGAAAGCAACCGTAGTGAACTCTTTATGATGAAGGGAATATTCGACACACTAAAGTGTGTAACGCTGTTTCCACCGATTTAACTTTACAGTAGGCATGTTGAGACGAAGAGAGAAGTCTTGTATCGATACGTTCCCTTAAATGGATATCAATCAATTTTTCTAAGGTCTTAAGGAGGAATGATGATAGACTTATAGGTCGTAGATCTTTAGGATTGACTTGTACCTGTTTTAGGTATAAAAACAACTTTAACCTCTCTCCATGGACCAGGTAAAGACAGCTGGTAAAAATTGCTTCAAGGATTGGTGCAATTATATCAGAAGTCTTTTGTAATTCGGCTGGTATTATTCCATCTGGTCCTGCAGATTTAAATGGTTTGAAGCTGTTGAGAGCCCATTGTAGCTTATCCTTTGTGATCAGACCTTGTCTATATGTTGTATTGGAACTTGAACGTATGATACGTTGCAAGTTTCGGTAAGAGAACTATCATGAAAGTGAGTGTCCAATAGTAAGTTCAGCGATTACTTGAATTTGTCCAGCAGCCGTCTGCATTTTTCAAGCAGCTTGGCATAGCTGGACTAGTTGAAAGAATTTTCCGTAACCTAGAAGCTTCAGAAGTTTCTCCTATCGTGCCACGGATCGCCTTAGTGCCTTCTTGTAGATTCTTAGGGTTTCTTTGTAAGAGTCCCAGTGAGAGGCTAGTCTTGCAACTTTGGCCCGGTTATGTTTGTTTACAAAAGGGAATTTTGAAATCTTTGAAGACATGTAAAAATAAATTTTACATTTTATTATGGTATAGAAGCAGTTGTAATTTTAACATAGGATTAAGATGTTAGTGTTATTCTAAATTCTGGACATAATTTTAACGTTTCTTTGAAAAAACATAAAAATATCTGGAATTGTTAGTTTTGTATATGACCAATGTTCACCAATATTAATTGTTGGTACAAAAGTGTCAAAAAATAAAAAAAAATACAAAATAGCAATAAAACATTTAGGGACAGCATACCCGTGGTGTGTTGGTTAGTGCGTAGGACTGTCATGCCATAAAATTTGGATACAACATCTGACTGTGCCATCTAAAGTTTTTTTCGAGGCTACTGCCTCTTGCAAAGAATTGACAAATCCCCCAAGAGTAAATCTTGTAATAAAAAGTGCTTTCTCCAAGTAGCCGTTCGGATTCAGTATGTAAACTGTAGGTTCCCTTCATCCCTGACGTTACTCGCACACATAAATGGTTGAGAGTTGTAAGGCCCTGGGTTCTGTGCGAGCTTTTGTGCCACCTGCAGACAATACAATTATCTATGAATTGCTATATTAATGGCGTGTTTACGTTAGTTAGTTCCTATGTTATAGCACGAAAAAAACTTTAACTTTTTCTGTGGTAACTCAAACCTTGTTTTTAACTTCCCATAGGAAGTTATTGTAATGGATCCGATTTTTCAAATTGAAAATTTTAACATTTCTCGACGTGGTAATGTCCCTAGAGTCGAAATATAAGATTTTTAGAAACATGTATGTACGTTCGTACGTCCGTACGTCCATACGTCTGTACGTTCGCAACGTTTTTTCGTCGTCCATAGCTCAAGAACCAGTAGAGATATTGACTTCAAATAAATTTTGTTATACAGATAATAATACAGAAAGATGCAGAAAGGACTCTTAAGAAAATCGAGAGGGTGTTTTTTTACCATAGCAGTTTAAAAAAAAAGGTTAACATTTTGGTTAACCCTAAATATCTTACGAACCAAAAGTGTATATAATATATTGTAACGTGATACCAAACAAAAAAATAACCGTTTTTTCATAAATTAAAAAAAAATTGTCACCTCGAAAATTTTAAGAATACAAAATGATTTTATCTCCCAAAAAACTTTGTGCCACGAAAAATAACGTTTTAAACATCTGGTACAGTTTTGAGAAAAATCGAATTGACAGTTTTTTTAATAAAAAATAAAAACCTTAAAAAAACCTTTTTAACCGTTATTTTAACGGCTTATGCTCATGCTTATGCTTATGCTTATAGCCAGTTGCATTCTCCCCTTAAACAGTTCAACCGTAATACTCGCGCTTCTAGGAATGCTCATCAGTACACCCTCCAGTCCAACTTAGGCCGTACTGTCAAATACAGAGATTCGTTCTTTAACCGTACTACGCGAATGTGGAATGCCTTACCACACTCTGTCTTTCCTAGTCATTGCAATATTCAGGAATTCAAAACCAATGTGCACCGATATCTCCTTTTAAACCCTCTCTCTTCTTCATAGTGCTCACACTGTGCCTCTGCATAATAAGGGTAGTAATATCCCCTTGAGTGTGTGTTTATTATAAAAAAAAAATAAAAATTACTCAAAGTTTGTAGAAATTGAATTTCGGCTCAAATATCTTTTTAAAAATTTGAGATTATGGTTTTCTACTAATTTTATCTTTTAAGAAATATTGTTTTCAACATTGGTAGAAATTTTGAGAAAAATTGAATTAATGTTTTTCTACAAAAAATAAAAATCTAAACAAAAAACATTACTTAAAGTTAAAATTGTTTTTCGACTCAAATATCTTTTAAAACTTTGAGACATAAGCTTTAAACTACTTTTATCTTTTATTAAATATTGCTGTCAACACTCAGAGAAAGAAAATCTATTTTCTTACAAAAAAAACTAAAAACCTATCAAAAAAGACCAAAACTTGGTAAAAATGTACTTACGACTCAAAAAGGTTTTAAAAAATTTTATTTCACAGAAAATATTGTTTTCGATATTCAGTAGATTTTTTTTATAAAAATCCAACAGCACGCAAATTTAGTAAAAATTGATGTTCGGTTCTTGATACCTCGTGAATAATAGAAGATTTGACTTCGAACAATTTTAAATTCATCGAATTTGTATTTGTTTATATAAGAAATAGAAGTTTTAAGAAAAATGGGTTTTTGACTAAAAGTCTCGTTTACAGAAATAGATTTTGAAATCAAACTATTTCTTTATATGAAATGGTAATTTTAAAATTTGTAAAAATAATTCAACTAACAACTTCTTAACCCAACACGAAAACCTACACACTTTAAAGCAAGACAAATAGAATTACGGGATGGGAAGTTATCAGTGTGGGTCGCATGCCAGCCTCTTTTTTTTGATAATGTTCTTGGCTTTTGAAGAATTTGAATTCTAAAAAAATACCCAACCGCCAGAGAGTAAAGTGTGTTTTTTTAGACACCTATTTTTCAAGAAGAAATAAAACGCAAGTAAGATAAGTATTTTTCATTGATATCGGGTAAGTTTCTACTACGAATGGCTCGAATAAATTCTAGCAGTGATGATTACTTTTTGAGCACTTTTTGAAGTAGTTAAGGTGGTATGTTTGCAACAACGCGCCGAATATTAAAATTAAAATGTGTCAATCGGCTAAGACTTATTTTAGAGTAGACACGCGACTTCAAGATCTTGGAGGCCACCATAACACAGACGCTCACCAAATTTGTCCTTAAATAAATTGATTCTTTCGTTGGTTGTAGGGCACCAAATCATTATTTTGGTTAAAAAAAATTGCTCAAATTACAAACCTTGTTTGGGAGTTAGTCTATTCATTACAAAATCAAACTAAGAATAAATAAAGTGACATCTGTCAAAAATGAATAACTGCCATATTGAAAACCACACGCACACGTCCAAAGAAAACAATCGTCAGCAAGCTCTTTGATTTCACACTTGGCGACACTTTGTACGATATTCACTCTGAAACTTTGGTTTTCTTTTCTAATAACAAAAATACCGTCTAAACATAAATAGAATACAAAAATATTAGTTCATTAAATTTTTGACTTAATTTCAAACAATTTTTCTCCCTTTTTACGTACAATTCAAAAAGTCTCTCCATATACCAGTTGCATATTCCAAAGCTTCAGGTATCCTGGTCCGCACCATATCTTTAGCAGAGCCGGACATAGCATATGTGCAAGATGTGCAGGGCGCAAAATTCTGTGGGCGCCAGAATGGAAAAGGAGCATAAGTGTAAAAATTAAAGAGGGATGATTCTATGTGGAGTCGAATCGTTCTTGCGCCAGCAGTTTATTTTTATTTTTTTTTTTGAAAGTCAATTACTGTTGAAAAAGCTACTTTTAATGTATATCTGGCACAGAATGCAGATTATTTCAATTGTTTTTCCCTTTGTTGGTTAATTAAGATGAAATAAATAGCTTTCAGTTGTTAATAGAATTGACGTATTTTGTGACAAGACAAGACCGGATTGTGACTGACTTAGTTGATTTTAGATAAGCTTGAATTACATTTAATTTTAATAAGAAACTGTCGAAACCAAAGTTATGATAATGGTTGGAATATGAAAGGAAGAGAAGCGGGTGTTTAGAATCGAATTCGAACCCTGGAACCAAGAGCATTTTTGGTTCCACGTGATTTTAATGTGTTCCATGAAAAATTTTGTATTAAAAATGATACAACTTTTACTCGCTCTTAAATGTTTTTGTTTTGTTTTTTTTTTTTAATATTTTTTAACCAAACTAAAAAAAAAATAACGATCGATCTGATTGGTGATTTGTACGATATCGTTGAATCATAGGCGTCAATTTTGCAATAGAGTGAAATCTAAAGTTTTCTTTTTTGTTAATAATTAATTGTGTGGTTAAAATTAAATAAAAAATTGAAGATAAAGACGCATCGCCGGTAATAGTCAATGATCCCCAGGCCCATCTATTCTTGTGGATCTATTCCTAAGCCCTTTGATATGCAACGGCTTAGATGGAAAAAAAATCTCTTGTCTTTGATGAGGAAAAGATCAAATTTCAAGGTTGCAACACCTTTCCATCAAATTTGATGGATCTTGAAACTCCTTTCCATTTTTTAACTTCCCATAGGAAGTTATTGTAATGGGTCCGATTTGTCAAATTGAAAATTTTGACATTTCTCGACGTTTCAAGGTCCCTAGAGTCGAAATAAAAGATTTTTAGAAAGATGTCTGTGCGTGCGTGTGTACGTACGTTTGTACGTCTGTGCGTGCGTGTGTACGTACGTTTGTACGTCCGTACGTTCGCGACGTTTTTTTCGTCGTCCATAGCTAAAGAACCAGAAGAGATATCGACTTCAAATAAATTTTGTTATACAGATAATAAGTCAGAAAGATGCAAAAAGGGCTCTCAAGAAAATTGCGTGGGTGGTTTTTTTACCATAGCAGTTTGAAAAAAAGGTGAAAATTTTGGTTAAACCTAAATATCTTACGAATTAAAAACGCTAGAGACTTGAATTAAATTTTAGATAATATATTGTAACGTGATACCAAACAGGTATATTTTTTGAAAAAAATCAATATAACGGTTTTTTTTATAAATCAATAAAACTGAAAAAAAAATTTGTCACCTTCAAAATTTTACGACTGAAATATGATTTCATCTCCAAAACAATTTTGTGCAACGAAAAATAATGTTGTTGACATCTGATAAAATTTTGAGAAAAATCGAATTGACAGTTTTTTTTATAAAAAATAAAAATCTAAAAAAAAACATTACTCAAAGTTAATAAAAAATGAATATCGACTCAAATATCTTTTCAAAAACTTGAAATTTAGGCTTCAAACTAATTTTATCTTATAAGAAATATTGTTTTTAACATTTTGAAAAATCTTGAGAAAAATCGAATTGACAGTTTTTTTACAAAAAATAAAAACCTAAAAAAAATGAATAACAGTTGGTAAAAATTGATTTTCGACTCAAGTATCTTTTTAAAACTTTGAGATATTGGCTTTAATTTACTTTTATCTTTCAAAAAATATTGTTGTCAACATTCAGTAATATTTTGAAAAAAATCGAATTGACAGTTTTTTTACAAAAAATTGAAAACCGAAAAAAAAATTTACGAAAGTTGGTAAAAAAATGATTTTCGACTCAAATATCTTTTCAAAAATTTTATATAATAGCTTTTGACTAAGTTTTGCTTATAAAAAATATTGTTTTCAATATTATGACAAATTTTGAGAAAAATCGAATTGACAGTTTTTTTACAAAAAATAAAAACCTAAAAAAAAATGTATAAAAGTTGGTAAAAATTGATTTTCGACTCAAATATCTTTTCAAAAATTTTAAATATTGGCTTCAAACTAATTTTATCTTTCAAAACATATTGTTTTTAACATTCAGTAAAATTTTGAAAAAAATCGAACTGACAGTTTTTGTACAAAAAATTAAAAACTTAAAAAAAATTAACATAAGTTGTAAAAAATTGGTTTTCGACTAAAATACCTTTACAAAAATTAGAAATATTGGCTTCAAACTAATTTTATCTTATAAGAAATGATGTTTTTAACATCTGATACAATTTTGAAAAAAAATCCAATTGACAGTTTTTTTTACAAAAAATAAAACTCTAAAAAAAACAATACTAAAACTTGGTAAAAATTTATTTTCGACTTAAACAGCTTTTCAAAAATTAAAAATATTGGCTTCAAACTTATTTTATTTTACAGAAAATATTGTTTTCGATATTCAGTGATTTTTATATAAAAATCCAACAGTCCGTTTTTTCATACAAAATAAAATCTATAAAATAAAATAGTACGCATATTTGGTAAAATTGATACTAGTACATATAGACAAAATTTTAAACAAGACAAATCGACAGACGGGGTGGGAAGTTATCATTGTGGGTCGCATCCCAGCCTCTTTTTTCTTATTTTTTTACTCCGGATCTTATCGACAAAAGAGCTGAAGAAACTAACAGATTCTCTGTTCAAAAGCAGCCTGATCACACTGACTATGTCACAGGCTGTGATTTGCGGAAGTATATGGGAGTATTGATTTTTATGTCAGTTTATCATCAAATGGATTTCAGGGCATAAAAGATGAACCGGTTTGAAAAAATAAGGCGAATTCTCCATTTTAACGACAACGGCAAACGCAGACCCTGACCATGACAGGCTCCATAAACTCCGCCCTATAATAGACCAACTCAACTAAAGGTATGCTAGCGTACCAATGGATCAACGCCTTTCCATTGACGAACAAATGTGTGCAACAAAAATGGGGCACTTTATGAAACAATATTTGCCCTTGAAACCACATAAGTGGGATTTCAAACTTAACGTACTCTGCTCACTGGCAGGGTATGCGTACAAATGTATCATATATTCGGGCAATGACAACGAACCAATAAGTTAGAAAATGAGATGGACGTTGGAGCGGTTGGAAACGTTGTGAACGAAGAGTGAACCATATCGTGTACTTCGACAATTTGTATAGCTTCTTGCCACTAATGTACTATATGGCCAAGGAAGGAATCTTCTGCCTAGGGACAATACAAAGAAACCGCCTCGGAAAAAACTGTAAGCTTCCAACGAAGCAAGAGGTAATGGCAAAATCTGTGGAAAGAGGATACTACAAAGAATATCTCACAATTTACGATGGTGTTGAAATGACTACTGTAAGTTGGAAGGACAACAAACAGGTTACTCTCTTGTCAACTTATGTAGGAGCAGAACCTGTAACTACAATTGAAAGGTACGACAAGTCTGACAAAAGAAGGAAAAACATCAAATGTCCAAAAATAGTCAAAGAGTACTATGCCCACATGGGTGGAGTGGATTTGATGGATTCATACTTGGGTCGATACCGAATCCGCATGCAGAGCAGAAAATGGTATATGAGGCTTTTCCATCATCTCCTGGATCTAACATTGATAAATTCATGGGTCTTATATAAGCAAGTTTTGGCTAAAAAAGGAAAACCACAGAACAAACTTGCTAATACGCTCTGTAAGTATAAAGTTCACCTTCAGCCAACTAGAGGTCAACCCAGAAGCAGTAGCAGTTTTTTTTCAAAAAAATATTTCATCAACAGGAATTTTAAAATATTTTTTTTTATCATTCGTAAACATGTTCCCATCCAAAAAACTTTTTTTTAAAAATAGAAAATCATGCATTTAAGTTAACCATAATATCCCCGCTTGTAACACCACAAAGCTCAAGTTTAGATGTGTTAAATTTTGTTTTTAGTTCAAACCTTGAAGATTTTGCTTCGAATTTAGTAATTGCTCTGCAAATCCTTAAGAAAATCTCGGTCACGGTAGCTTCAGGAGAACGTAGTTTTTCTAAACTTAAATTTATCTTAGGATATCCATGACTCAAGAGATATTAGTAGGCTTATCTATATAATAATAATGTAATGTCCATTGAAAAGGAATTATTAATTTTTTTAGACTTTGATGATCTCATTTCTGAATTTGCAAAATGTAAGGCTAGAAAAGTAAGTTTCCAACAATTCCCCTCTGGTCATTTCATCGCTGCGTTTAAGTTTATGGTTACTTGGGATACCTCTATAACAAAAAAGGCACCAAAAGTCTACCTCCTGGGTAATTTAGGAAAGGCTTATGCTTGTATATGAGTTTATGTGTGAAAATATATAAAAGGGGGCTTTCTACTAATCTTGCACAGGGCGCAAGTTTGGCTGGGGCCGCCCCTAATCTTTAACATGCGCGTATACTCTACAACTCTGTCTAATACATTGGAATGTACTATACAAAAACCAGATCGTCTTCACCCAACAGAGTCTAATTAAAGCGTCTCTGGAGCGCAGTTATAAAAGTCTTAAATGCGACCAATGCATGAAATGTGAGTACTAGCAGACCATAGTTCTGTGAAGACTAAAGAAGTATCTTTTGCTTGCCAACCTTCCAGGTGTCTATGTGTTCTTCTATGTGAATATAGGCTACGATCACTGATCCAACTGCTTTTTTCTTAAGTCCAAAAGACTCGACCAAGTTTCATATCAGTTAATTTATAATTTACAAGATTGAATTACTTCTGTAATAATTCCCTACAAACTTTATCTAGGCTCACGATGCATAAACTAACAAATTGTAGGTTGAAATTATGTTTTTTCAATGTCCTGATGTTAAATTTAGTTAAAACCTTGGAATTCATTTCAATCAAACAAAATTTCAAATTAAAAAAAAATAGTGAAACAAAAAAGAGCACAGCACTTTATTTCTATTGCTAGACAATGTTAATCTATTCAGATGTAAGGTCACCCTTAAGACTGAATACATGCGTTCATACATTGTGCTCAATTTTTTGCAATAAAGTTAATTAAGAAACCTTCCCCACCTTTTGAGGTGATTCACATTATTTTTAAAAACCCACAACTTTAATGGATGCAAATGAACTCACATATCCTTTGTCTATGCTTTTTAAGTGTTTCCAACTGTGTTGGAAAGACAAAAAGCTATCTTCTCCCAAAAAAAAGGACAATTAAAGCTTAACCAGGAATGTTTTCGATGATTATCTAAGGTCGAGTTGATTAACCTTTCTTATGAATCTTTTGTTCTTCTTTATCAAGAGGTAATCTTATTTAACGACTTACACTCTCAGCCATTAACTTTGAGTCCTACAGAGACGTGATTTAATATAGATAAACGTTTTATAAAAAGGATAGTTTAATTTTTTAGTGCTGCTTTTAGTTTAGGACAATTTATGGTTAAAAGTTGAAAACCATAAATAAAAGACAACGAATCTCAAAAATATTATGAATTAAATGGGAACTATTTCCATGGACTAAATTTAGAATTTTTCCTTGCTTGTTTTTGACTAATTTAAACGAAAGTAAGAGTTCTTGAGAAAATTTACTCCCGATATCAATTACAGAATTCCATTTTAAACTTTCTACGTTATTCCCGTTTTCATTTTTAAAAAATGGGGGGAAGCATTTTCTCCATCAAGAAGGGAACAGCTTAATGGGGGTATGACATATAACGGAGAAAAGAAGCCTCAAGCACACAAACTCTTAAGTAAACAATTAAGTACTACAAAAACCCTGCGACATCGCCACCTTTAAAAACACAAACTTATACATAAGTCTAAGATTAATTTAATTAGTTTCGTTTATTTTTATGCTGCCTCTTTTATACCCATTTTATCGATTGATACAAAGAATTTCGTTCCTTAACCTTTTTTGTGCGTCGCTATGTTTTTTTGAGTTTGTAAACATTTTAAAAAGTAAGTATGAACTTTGTTCGTATGAAACTTTGGCGGTTTTAAACTCATTGAAAATCATTCAAAAGAGGTCACAAGATCGAATAATGTTAGTGTATTCCACTATAGCGGCACATGTGGTTAATCTTTCTTAACTTTTTAAAGGGAAAATGGGAGGCGATGAAAGTTTTAATTGTTTAATAGTTTTGGAGTTTTTGCATCAATTTCAAATTTGGTGGATTTTTCTTTTAAAGTTTTAATATTGAAAGAGATTTTAAAGCTGCCTTTGATACTATAAATAGATAACTATAACTTTTTAAAGTAGCAGACTTCTTTCAAATACAACAGCGGTATTTGGTATGGTAGAACCTCTTCGCAGCAATTTTAGACAGAAGTTGGTGTCCCGCAAGGTTGCATATTGAGTCCTTTGCTTTTCTCACTTTTTTAGTAACGACATTGGAGACAGTGTTCCAGGGATGTATATTATGGTGATTTGCTTATTGAGGTGCTTTTATATGCGGATGAACTTGTCATTCTTACTGAAAATCCGGTAACTCTACAACTGCAAATTAACAAACTTAACCAATATTGAATCCCTTGGTATCTTCAAATTAATACTTTAAATTCGAAGATTATGGTTTTAAGATCTCATAATCATAATGTCAGAAATGACCGTTCTTGGAACCTTAATAGTGAAAGAATAGTTAAAAAATTTAAATATTTAAATACTTAGGTTTTACAATAACACAAAATTTACATCGGACCTCATAAAGGGTGTCCCAAAATTAACGCAAGATTTGAATTAAATAGAAAACGCCGTTTTTAGTCTTTTGATAGTTATATTTTTATTGACTCGTAAAGTACATAGGATAGGGTTATGTATGGAATAACACATCGGACAAATGGCCTCCACGGCGTTGCATGCACATGCGCACTCCTTTGGTGGACATTTTCCATGATCATTCTGCATAAATGTGGCTGGATTTCGTTGATGCAGCGTTGAATCTCCTCCTTTAATGCACGGGTGGTTGTGGGCTTGTTGACATAGACTTGTGATTTCAAATAACCCCATAAAAAGAAGTCTAATGGTGTTAAATCACACGATCTAGGAGGCCAATTTCGATCACCGAAACGAGAGAGTACACGACCTGGAAATGTCTCATGCAGTAATTGAATTGTTTCACGGGCTGTATGACATGTGGCACCGTCTTGTTGAAACCACATATTGGACACATCAATATCATCCAATTTTGGCAGAAAGAACTGTGTAATCATGCAGCGATATCGAGCACCAGCAACAGTCACTGCTTGACCAGCATCATTTTCAAAAAAATATGGCCCAATTATGCCTCCAGCCCAAAATCCACGCCATACAGTCACGCGTTGTGGATGCATTTGTTTTTCGACAATCACATGTGAGTTCTCCGAACCCCAAATGCGGCAATTTTGGCGATTGACAAAGCCATCAAGATGAAATTCATCGCTTAGGATGATTTTGCTCCAAAAATCAGGGTCCATTTGTTGATGTTCAATAATCCATTCAACGAACTCTCTTCTCTGTCCATGGTCATTAGGCTTCAATTGTTGTGTTAATTGAATTTTGTAAGCATGAAGACACAGATCTTTGGTGAGTATACGCTGTAGAGAGGTTCTTGAAATTTGCAATTCTTATCCACGACGCGAAGTCGAATTGAGTTTCCTGGATTGTCAGCAACACTCTCACGCACTGCTTCGACATTCACATTTGAACGGCTTGTTTTTGGACGACCAGTGTGTTTGGATTCTCCAACGGATCCAGTCTCCATGAATTTTTCAACTAATCTCTTCACAGTTGACGAAGTTAAAACACTATTCCGACCATATTTTGTATGAAATTTTCGAACTGCAGCCGCCAAGCTTTCACTATTTTTGAAATATTCTTTAATAATGAAGACACGTTGTTCTATCGTGTAACGCTCCATTTTTAATAGCCCTATACTGTTAGCTGTCAAATTACTTTATTTTCAGGGTTGCCAACACTTCACTGCACAAATGGCGGCAAACTCAAATCTTGCGTTAATTTTGGGACACCCTTTATAAAAGATAAAACATTAGTTGCGAAATCAGCCATTTACTGCATTTGGTCAAATTTTTTTAATAAGAAATGTATCGAACTGATGGTAAGTTCACTCTGTTATCCTAATGAAGTGTATGGTAACGAAGTATTTGAAGACGTTTAAGCTATCCAGAAATTTCTGCAAACGTGTATTTAAGGTTTCTTTAAACACAAACGGATTCAGGCTCATAGATTTTGCTGCGGGCTGAAGCGTCATGGCAGCCAGTACGCGTTTTTCACACCTCAACATCCACAAAGGAACTGGGACTTCTCCAGATCAATCTACTGTCAACCAGATTGACCATATTGCGATCGACGCTATAGACACGCTTCCAGCATCATGGATGTAAGAACTTTCCGAGGAGGTAACATCGACTCGGACCACTACCTCGTTGTAGCCAAGGTAGCACTTTGAATTTCCAGACCCAAGGCAAAACAGGGAGGTGCTGGTCGAACAGCTACAATCGCCAGAGATCGCCAAATCCTTTTCCGACCGAGTTACAAGTGCTCTGCCGCCAACACAATGTTTCAAAAACCAGTGGCAACATTGCCAAGATGCAATCAGCCACCAACAAGGAACCCCTGGTTTGATGAGGAATGTCGGCAGGCAAATGCAGCCAAACAACAGGCACGCAAAGTGGCGTTGCATAAAAGGACGAGAGCTGCTCGTGAGCTCTATGAGCAGTAGAGGCGAGAGGAACCCGACTTCTGAGAAGGAAAAAGAGAGGGCATGAGAAGCGTGCGGTCGAAAATGTTGAGAGGTTTAAAAGCAGGAATGAAGTTCGAAAGTTTTATGAACAGATGAAACGAAATTCACAGGTACATAAACCTATAACCGAAGGCTGCAAAGACGATAGTGGAACCACAGTCAATGCTGAGAATATGGAAGGACCTCTTCTGCAGACTGTATAACGGCGAAGACGAACTGAATTCCGCTGTCAGGCAGGATGACCAATTCAACATAGACGACGAATGCCAACAATCCCCGTCCTCCCGACTTAGACGAAGTAAAGATTGCCATATCTAAGCTGAAGTCTAATAAATCCGCTGGAGCGGATGGCTCTTTAAAGGAGCTGGAGATAAGTAAGTTAGGAGCATGCACCAAGTTATCTGTAAGATATGGTCGGAAGAAAGCATGCGCGATGAATGGAACCTCAGTATTGTTTGCCCGACCCTGAAAAAAGGAGACCCTCTAAACTGCACCAATTATAGAGGAATCAGTCTACTTAACATCGCCTATAAAACCTTCTCTGCCGTAATATGTGAACATCTAAAGCCCATCGTCAACAACCTGATAGGTCCTTATCAGTGTGGTTTTAGACCAGGAAAGTCCACAGTTGATCAAATATTCACATTACGGCAGATCCTGGAAAAAACCCAAGAACACCAAATCGACACCCACCATCTTTTCATCGATTTCAAGGCCGCATATGACAACATCTACAAACTCGTCCGTTTGTGCAGGATGACCATGGAGAATTCACGCTGCTCCATAAAGGTTGGAAACAGCTTAACAGAACCTTTCGATGTCAAAAAAGGTTTAAGACAAGGTGATGCGCTGTCATGTGATTTTTTTAACATCGTGCTTGAAAGAATAGTGCAGAGCTCAACGGCAACACTAGAGGCACTATCTTTCAAAAGTCTGTCCAATTACTAGCATATACTGATGACATTGACATAATCGGAAGAACTCAGCGTGATGTCAATAGGGCTTTTGTGAGTATTGAGGCAGAGTCGGCAAAAATGCTGTCGTAAACAAAGGACATACAACACCAACGTCTTGGTCAAAACGTCACAATCGACAGACGTAACTTTGAGGTAGTCAAGGACTTCGTCTACCTTAGCTCCGCTGTAAACGTAGAAAACAACACCAGCGCTGAGATCAAACTCAGAATAACTCTTGCTTACCGCTGTTTCTTTGGACTAAGAAAGCAATTGAGTGGTAAAGTCCTCTCTCGAGGGACCAAAGTGTTGCTATATAAGACCCTTATCATTCCCGTCCTGCTATACGGTGCAGGTACCTTGGGTCGCTTCGAGAGAAAAGTTCTTCGTGTGATTTACGGTCCCGTATGCATGGAAGGGGAGTGGAGAAGAAGATGGAACGACGAGCTGTACGGGCTGTACAGCGACGTAGACCTAGCCAGAAGTCTAAAAGTCCAACGACTAAGATGGCTGGGTCACGTAGAGCGCATGGAAACCAATGCTCCGGCCCGGAAAGTCTTTGAATCCACACCCACATGATAGCGCAGTAGAGGAAGACCGCGAATCAGGTGGCGCTCACAAGTGGAAGGTGACCTCACCCAACTTGGAGCGCAAAACTGGAGACATCTAGCTAGGGACCGAGCTATAGATGGAGAAGTTTGTTGGGTGAGGTCCTAGTTCACACAGGACTGTAGCGCCACCTTAAGTAAGTAAGTAACGAGCATTTTCCAACGTCATCCTGATAAGTCGTATCAGTTTGGTAGGGATACAAAAACTCAATATGGCACGGTATAGTTCGTTCCTGTCTACATTTTCATAAGCTGCTTTAAAATCGACGAAAAGATGGTGTGTTTCGATGTTATGTTCTTGGTTTTTTTTTCCAGGAATTGGCGTAGAGTGAAAATTTGGTTCATGGTAGATTTTCCAGGCCTGAAGCCACAGTGTTAAGGGCCAATTACTTCGTCAGTAAATGGCTTCAGTCGTTCACATAATACGCTTGACAAGATCTTGTATGCAATATTTAAAAGGTTAAAGCCTCTGTAGTTGGCGCAGAGACGGTGATCACATTTTTTATAGATCGGACAGATGGTGCTTAAGTCCCACTCGTCGGGCATGCTTTCTTCCGACAAAATTTTAGTAACTAGCTGGTGCATGCTCCTTACCAGATCTGCTTCAGCGTACTTAAAAAAGCTTCGCCTGCAGACCGTCATAACCGGCCGCTTTGTTTGACATCAGCCTGGTGATGGCTAGTTTGATATCACTCTGGTCGGGTGGGTGGAGCTCTAGATCGTCAACCAAATGGATTTGACGTGGTTGCTCGCTGGTTGAATCGTTGACTTCATCACCATTAAGCAGCTGGTTGAAATTTTCTCTTTTTAAGCATTGACTGTGTCTCGACTACAGTATTCCCCTCCTTATCTTTGCGGACTCGAGGGCGGCTAGTGAGTCCAGTTGTTTTCTTTTTGACTCTTCTATAAAAGCTCCGCACCTGTTTTCTGTTTAAACATTCCTGGATCTCCTCGACTTCACTTGGCTTTTTTCTTTCTTCTGAGCAAGCGGTTCTCATTCCTTCTTTTATCGACGTAGAGCTGGTGGGAAGATCGCGTCCTGCTTTGCCGCCACAATCAGTATGCCTTCGTTTTATCTTTGTTTGCCTGGGCACATTCGGAGTGAAATCAAGGGTCCCTTGGTGGCGGCTGTTAGAAACCTAGCACCTCTTCTTCAGCATTTGAAAGGCATTGTTTGCAAAGCTGCCAGTGGATCTCCAGTTACATCTCGTCGGTTGTAGGGTTTCTCGCAAGCTCTAGGGATACTCGGTCGGCAAAGTCATTGGCGGTATCCTCCTGCTGCAGTCTTCCAACGTTGAATCTTCTACTCGTGGTTCTTTTTCGCCTAAAAGCTTCCATGTATATTCGTACGCGCAGTTTAGCACCAACTAGGTAGTGGTCGGAATCTATGTTGGTAGATCTGTACGTCAATGATCGATTTGGTTGCATGTTCTATCATCGGGGGACCGCCAGCTACCTTTGTGGATATCTGGGCGCGGGAAATCGATAAATCACTCATTGAAATTTATGCTTTAACATTATTTCGGTCTTATCACGAGTGTTTCTTCAGTGTTTTGAAAGGAGGGTTAGGTAGATAGGTAGTTAGAAATGGCGATCTCAAGGCAACCTAGCCTGAGATCCAATTAGCGCTGTAGTGCGTCGTTTTGATACCAAAAACTCGTTTGACCTTTGATTGAAAGGGATAGATTGATAGAGAAGCTTCATAGCGATTATGTTAGAGCCATTTTGTCGCACTGAGAAAAAAGATTAGGTCTCTAATCTTTGTCTCAGATAGCTCATCGAGTTCTTGAAAGAATGCTTTTCTAAAGCATTTCATTCTGGTGTTTGCCAAGGCAGGACATTTGCAGAGGAAATGGATTAAGGTTTCACTTTCTCTTTGGTCATTACAGCTACGGCAAAAGGTGTTGTAAGAGATACCCAACTTCTCTGCATGAACTCCTATAGGCCAATGTCCGGTACAAACCGCAACAATCCTGGCTGTGTCTTGCCTTGGCCTGCATAGAAGATCGTTTGTCCGGGTTTTGTTATAGGTGGGCCATATCTTCCTAGATATAATGCAGGACTCAGAAAAGATCCCAGAACCAACTCCTCACTCCATCTTTGAGCCGTCAGTAAAGATAGTTGGTGATCCTCCCAATCTTCTCTAGATGGGAATATAACCTTAAAACCCTTACTAAGGCTCAAAGTAGGAGTGCAGTCAGTGTGTACCGAGATAATATCTGAGGGAATCAATTACTGTGACCATAAGGTTTTGACAACCAGCTGTTTGATTCCTTCAGCCTAATAGCGCTGCAGGAAACTATGTATTTAATAAAAAGGTCGATTGGTAAAAGATCCAAAATAACGTCTGAACCTTCTTTAGCTTATCAATATTATAGGCTTTGCTAAGAGCAGGCCACCACACAATCGAACCATATGTTAAGATTATACGTACTACGCCTGTGTTACTTTGGGTAACTCCTAGTTCACACCTCGTGGCCCAGTTGCTAACTTTCTTCAAAGCTGACTCCGTGCTTTCACTAATCACAGAGGTGTACTTTCCTGACACCAATAGCACCAAATCATCCGCGTAGGCTACCGCCTTCACTCCACATCTCTCTAATTTAATGAGAATCGTATCCATGACCAGAAGCCATAGAAGAGGCGAAAGAACACCACCCTGGGGTGTTCCCCTACTCACGTGTTTTGTTGCGATTGTATTGCCTAGAGAGGCTCGAATCTTCCTACCACTGAGCTTGGAAATAATCTATTCTCGAATGAAGTCTTCTACACCGAACTTAACGAGCGATTCTTCTATGGATTCTGTAAGGACGTTGTTAAAAGCACCTTCTATGTCTAGGAAGGTGGCAAGAGTAAATTCTTTATAATGGATTGTTTGTTCTACAGTACGCACTACCTCATGGAGGGCAGTCTCCGTAGATTTGCCCTTAAGATAAGCATGCTGAGAGCTTTCGAGAGGTCGTCCAACTAGGATTTCTCTAATATGGTAATCAAGAATGCGCTCCAAGGTTTTAAGCACAAAAGATGTTAAGCTTATTGGTCTGAAATCCTTCGCGGATTCGTGACCTCTCCTACCCACTTTCGGGATAAAAACTACTTTGAGAAGGAGACATCCTTTGAAAATTTGTTCCAACCATGGAGCTGCCACATCATGCAACTTTTGAAGCATAACTGGCAGTATGCCATCCATGCCTGGGGATTTATATGGAGAAAAAGTATTGATGGCCCACAAAATATTTTCTCTGGTTATAACGGAATTTACTTGCTCCATATGAGCTACGTTTAGCTCTGTGGTTTCAAGCGATTCGGGGTTAGGTTAGGTTAGGTTAGAGTGGCTGTCTAGATATCATTGACACACGTAGACCTCAAGGGTCCATTTCCATTGTGATACCACTAATGAGGTTACTCATGGGAGAGTAATGAATTTAAACAAACCATTTTGTGCTTTTAATAAAGTTAGAGAGACGTTTTGTGTCAATATTTGCCAGTTCACTGGTATTATCGAAGAAGGGATTACCGAGAAAGTAATTCCTTCTAATGGAGAGTGCTGGACATGTACATAGAAGGTGTTGGACTGTTTCCTCTTCCTCCTCGTCCATGCAGCTTCTACAGAAGTCATTTGTGTAGACCCCTAGCCTCAGAGCATGTCTACCTATGAGGCAGTGTCCCGTTATTACTCCAATTGTAGAGCTTATACTTTGTCTGCTTAGTGATATCAAGCCTTTTGACCGTTTTAAGTCAATACTTGGCCATATTTGCTTGGTTGCCAGGCAGGTGGTACTTTGTGACCATCTAGTATTTGTTGTTTCTAAAGCATATTGCTTGAGAAGATATTTGCATGTAGCAAGTGGTGTTCCTATATTATGTTTTTGTCTAACATAAGGCAGAAGTGTTCCGTTTTTGGCGAGCTCATCGGCTTTGCAATTTCCCGGAATGTCTCTGTGGCCCGGCACCCAAATGAGGTGAATGTTAAACTGTTCCGTCATCTCCTTCAGAGATGATTGACAATCGTGGACTGTTCGAGAGTTTGTGGAGACAGACGCGAGAGATTTAAGAGCGGCTTGGCTGTCCGAGAAGATTCGTATATCCTTACAAGATATAACGTTTTCTTTGAGCCAGGATAGTGCTTCTTTAATCGCCATTACTTCTGCCTGGAATACACTACATTGATTGGGAAGTCTATAGGATAGACTGAGATTCAGTTGTTCTGAAAAGATACCACTTCCAACTCCGTGATCGGTCTTTGAACCGTCAGTGTAGAAGTGTACCGCATCGCCTTCCAGGGGTCCTCTTCTTCCCAGGAGGATCTTGAAGGGATGGACACATGGAATCTTTTACCAAATACCATTTTTGGGGTGGTATAGTCTAAGCGATCTGGGATAGATCTGAAATTGTCTAGAATGGTTGTAAGTCCAGTATTGTTACTGGTCCATTGAGAGGTGGCTCTAAGCCTTACACATGAGTTGGCAGCCACCTTTTTAGAGAAGATGTCAAGTGGTGTTAGGTTTAAAAGCACTTCCAGTGCTGCGGTTGGTGTTGTGCGAAGTGCTCCTGTGATGCACATACCTGCTGACCGCTGGACTTTAATGAGTTTATTTAGATTTACCATCTTATCCAGTGCAGTCCACCATACGACGGCTCCATAAATGAGTATCGGCCTGATTACCGAAGTGTATAGCCAGTGGGTTATTTTTGGGGAGAAGCCCCATTTTGATCCTATGGCCTTTTTACAAGTAAAAAGCGCTACAGTAGCCTTTTTGACTCTTTCATCAATATTTGCCTTCCAATTTATTTTTTTGTCTAAAATGAGGCCCAAATATTTAGCTTGGTCGGAAAAGCTTAATGGTATTCCTTTAATCTTTGGTGGGCTAATCTGAGGAATTTTATATCTTCTCGAGAAGAGTATTAATTCTGTTTTGTGTGGGTTGACGTCCAATCCACATTGATTAGCCCATGCGATTCGGGGTTATCACTCTCGCAACCCGGAAAGTGCGTCTTCATCAGTAGCTCAAGAGATTCGGCTGGAGAAACTGTCCAGTATCCATCAGGCTTTTTTAGAAATGAAGGATTACAATGTTCCTTCGATAAAACTTTGCTGAGGCTTGCGGAGTCCTTTATGTCTTCGATTGATTGATAATATTCTCTCCAGCCTTGTTTTTTTGCTGATGACAGGGCTTGTTTGTAAATTTTAAGAGAGTCTTTATACGGTTGGTAAAAATTATGTTTGTGGCAGACATTGAGAATTGTCCTCGTCATTTTCCTAAGACTCGACAGTTCTTCATTCCACCACGAAGGAAGGGTTTTACGGCTATATTTAACTGGGCAAGAGACTCTAAAAGCTTTACTTATAGAAGTTTCAAAGGTTTTCACCTTTGATTCAAGGTCTCCTATCGATTCAGTGAGATTCGGTAAGGAGGGTTAAGACAATGTGAAATTAATGGGGACTATTGAAAAACAAATATATTTAGCTACATGACAAATTTCTTCTACATCTGCTTCACATTACTTTTGAATTTTCAAGAACCAAGAACCAAGAATTCCAATTTTTTCAAAGAAAACTTGTTTTTTTTAGATTCTAGGATTTAAAGCGTTTTTTTTTTCTTTTATTATTCGGAATAAACTTTAATAAATTTCGGTATTTCTAATAATTTGTTTTTGTCTGTATTTTGTGTCTGTGTGATTATTGAATACATAATAAAAGATTATATATTTTTTTATACTTTTAAAATTTGATAAAGATAATAATTTGTTTAATATGAATCAAAACATGATATAATTTATATCCTATATATATTTTTTATGGTAAATATTAATAAACTTTATGCTTAGAATCTAAGTTATGTATGTTTGTTTGTTTTTTGTTGTTGTGTAAATTAAGTTGAAAAATCAAGTAATAAACATAAGAAACAAAGCAGATGTTATTCTTTATTTTTAAAATACACAAAAATGTTTTAAAATAAAAAGATTTTCCAAACGACAAAAAAAAAGATATATAATATTATTGTAAACTTAATCAAAGTAATCACTTGTGTCCTCTTCGGAACTGCCATTCTCCTCGACATCAGCATTTTGGGATTGGGTTTCGGTGATGTGGAAGCTGGACAGGTAATCTCGCATCGCATCCACAACTGATGTCAATGATCTTGTCAGTTCACGGTAAGAGGCATTCACTTCTGCTTCAGCTGCGTCATCTTAATTGAGTTAATAAATCTGAATATCGAGAATTCCGAAGCGCTTTAAAATTGTACTCACTTTCAGCGGCGGCATTTTCCAAATTCATATTCAACTCCTCCAAGTGTCTGTCTACTTGTGCAACTTCATCGTCAACTGCTGCAGCGGGAGCCGGTAATGCAGCGGCGGCAACTGGCAATCCTATTCCACCGCCAACTATGCCACCCGCGGCGACTGCTCCAGCAGCTCCGGCTGC
Organism: Eupeodes corollae; assembly: GCF_945859685.1. NCBI lineage: Eukaryota > Metazoa > Arthropoda > Insecta > Diptera > Syrphidae > Eupeodes > Eupeodes corollae. The sequence continues at coordinate 127,261,575 of NC_079148.1, forward strand.
ATTTTGTTGGGCCCGTAAATTGAATGTTGGCAAAAGTGATTGGAAAAACATGGAAATCGAGCGATTGTTTTCTGTTGTGGGACTGCTACTTGAAGATTTCCTTTAAATTATGAACACATCCAATTAAATATTGATCACGAATGAAGCTGGAAAAATTCAACAAACCTTTCATAAAAGTTGATGGATTCCAGCGGGGGCAGTGGATCATACAGATTGATTTCTTTTTCTCCTGCTACAAATTGTGCCAGTGGAACCTTCTTTCCATAATCAGACAGAATGACGTGTCTGAGTATGGGTCGGGGTGGGGAAACATATCTGGGAAAAAATACGAAATTTTGAATCGTCAAACTCAAATGAAAAAAACAAAAACAAACCTCTGTGATCGTTTAGAATTGTAATCGTTCACAATTTCGTCCTCTTTGTCGACCCTATCCAAAACGGTGTTGACATTTCTTTCAAGCCAAAGCAAAACACTCGTATCCCGCCAAACGACCTTGGCTCGGCAAACATAGAGCGACACCAATTGATGCAACGCCGGCGATTGACTTCCCGAAACTCCAGAATTAAAGTATGAAGCTGCAATCACACGAGAATCGGTTTGAACGGAAAGTTCGTCCAACAGCGGTCTAAGTACACCGGGAAACATGAGCAGCGCATACTGCAGAGCCTTGTCTGCTTTCTCACAGTCTGAAAACAAACAACATAAGTAATCGAGACTCTACACGAAAATCCACTGCCCAAGCCCACCTCCAAGTAAGTAGAACAAAGCCAAAGCATATGAATACGCCATATTGGGCAGCTGCGATAGATTCCTCTTAGCATCCCAATCCTCGTAGAATTTCACCAGCCAGGCATATTGCTTACTCCGCAGAGCATAGTAATCTATAATGAGAACCATTGCGAGTGGATCAACATCAGGATTCAAGCTCAGTATCAGCTTTGAAAGTTCAAATGCGGTTCGACAGCACGATCTTGCCTCAACATACTGCGCCTGTTTGAAGAGCACTATGAAAAAGCCCCGATTCTCTTGCCGTTTGTAATCCAACCGGGAATTGCCCGACACTAGACTGAAACTCGGGTGCAGTGATGTTTCCAGCACCAGCACAGCTCGCTGTATTAGATCCGATGCCATTGCAGTGTCATCTGTGATTTTACACATTTCACTCAGCTGAATCAATGTGTCCACGTGATAGGGACAGCGTGTGAATAGATTCACAAGTTGGTCCGAATCGGTTGTGTCCAGAGCGGTGAGAAACATATTCTGCACTCCCTGATAGAATTGACTATGCTCAAAGGCGAACCATTGAGTTTTGTCATTGCCCGATGATGCTTCGGTGTTTTCTGGTGGGGCGCATGGTTTCATGGTGATTATGTTCTTGGTCAGTGGTGGCCAACTTTCTTTAGCTGTCACCAGGTAGGTTGACTTCAGAGTCAACTTTTGACGACCTCGCTTGTTCCTAAGGAGACAAAAAAATAAGGTTAGATTGCTGTCTAACTTTTTGTGGGAATTTTTTGCGTACTCAAGTTTAACAACACGTTTACCAAATGTGCGACGCATTTCATTAAGCGGATGAAGGTTTTTCAACTCAACCGAAAGTAAAGTTTTGTCTAAGTCGACACGAGTTGCTGTTGCAGTGTTTCCAGGCTCACAAACCTTCCCAATCAATGAATCAATGTCGCTTAGATATTTGTCCGTTAGCTGCAAGTTAAGAGGAAGACAATACAATTTTTTGGATAAGATATAAATTTTAAATGCCCCTTTCGAAGTTAAGGCCATATAGCAACAAAATACCGCCAGATGGAGTTAAATTTATGTTGAAAGAATCTTTTATTGGCATAGAATAAATTCAAAAGATGTAGATTAGGACTTGAAAGAACACCATTTCCTAAACTAATCCATCTGTGTATTCAATGTTTTCCGAAAGGCGAACAAAAAATGAAATTGCATTTGACCTAGTTCAATTGTGCCTCCTTTATCAACACTTTTCTCCGGATACAGGTGTGTGTAGTGTTTCTAGGCCTATGTACATTTTATCTCTATCAGTTTACCTACAACTGGGTCACTGAACTACAAAGGTTCTTACCCAGACGGAAACTTCAACTGCAACTGCATATCTCGATAATAGACATGCACAATATTTGACGAGAAAAAAAGGAATCATTTGTTTTTTTTTTACCTGGAGAACCAGGATAACAAAAAAAAACTTAAAGAGCTTAACAAGCGGAAAACTTACATCGTTATCCTCACTGCTGATATGATTGCCATGATGTTTAGCGCTTTTCTTCTTCCTCTTCTTCTTTTTCTTCTTGGAAATTGGTCCCGAGGGGAGATTAGCTGCTGTTGATGCATGCTCCGTCTCGTTGTCGTCCTCCTTCACTTCGCTCTCTGAGGGGCTTTGTTGATTCAGCTGTTTTTGTTTAGTTGTTTTTGTATTAAAAAACAAAAATAAAGAAAAACAATTATAATTATTTCATAATAAATACTGAAATGTTGGCATTTTTAGGCATAAATTAAAGACTAATCTTAGTCGTAATGTTTTTTTTGCGTTTTTTTTTTGCATTTTTTTATGTGAGAAATTTAATCTGGAGCATGCGAACTAAGCGACAGTTCCTGTGAATTAGTTTGAGCCGCATTCCAACATTTGTGTACATTTTTTTCCTCCATATGTCCGGGGTACTCCATGTGGATGCAGAAACAAAAAAAAAACTCCAGATTGTTTTCTTTTTTCATCAACTGATTGCGTTTTGGGTTGAGAAATAGAATTTCAAAAACTTACCAAATCAAAGGGATTCCTATTCAATTGTCTGCGCTTATCGTATGTTGCCAAATCAATTTCATCCGTATCGTCGGATCCCTGATCTTCGATCCCATCATCAGGCTGGAGTTCCAAGTCATTATCGCCTTGCAGCTTCTTGAGGACTCTTGACGACATTGCTTTAATTGTTTATATGGGAGAAATTTTGTTTCTTTTAGATTTTTATATAATATTGAATCACTTAAATAATTTTGTTTGCAATTCAATGAAAGTATATTCAGATTTAAAAATTAAAAATAGAAAACAAAATCGATATGAATTTTGAGAAGAAAAATTTGGATGAAAAATTTCTCGCACCTTTCTTTTATTGCTGTCAAAATGGACACCTCAGAATTTTGTTTACTAAACTTTTAGATGGGTAAGAGAAAATTGTAGTAGATTGTAAGAAGGTTCAACAACTGAAGTTAAGGCCGTAAACCAAATGGAATATGTTTTGTACCAATAATTATTAATTCAATTTTTTGCAAAAGATTTTTCATCTTATTTTTGGTATAGCCTTCAAAGGTTTTGTGTGTTGTAAAGGTTTTTGAATATTGTTAACTTCCTTTATATTGTTTTTTTTTTTACAACTAGGAGGCTTTTTCACAAGTTTGACTGATTTGGTGCTCAAACGTTTTAATCCTAGAAATATCTTTAGGTTTTCGGTCAAAAAAAAAATTGACTCAAGTGCCACGAAATGACAAAATTAGTTTATTTTTGTTTGTAAATAAAACTAGGAACTTCTGGAATTATATCAGATATACGCATATTGTTCAACGAACTGTCAAAAGGAATATTCTTGTAATATGCGTCAGTCTAAAAACAAAGTTGATTTGATTTAAACAGGAATTAACTGTCAAAATTTGTATAGGGATTTTTTGTGCAGAGAAGTTACATTTTTATGCCACAACTAAAATGGTGACATGATAAATTCAGAATTTTTTTTTTGAAGTTTCACAACAAAAGTAAAGCCAGTTATTAGAACAAAAACATTAATTTATTTTAGCAATAATTTTGTAGGGGTAAACGAGTGACTAAAACTTATAATTTTCTGCAAAGGAGATATTTATCTCTTAGGATGAATACCTACAAAATGTAGATGGAATTGTTTTCTACAGAATTCGAAACCTTATCTCAGAAAATACATGTGGAAATTGGAATTATAGACATAGAAACGTCATTTCTGCTTTGATCGTGACATTTTGAATAATCATCTTTAAAATCCCACAGTTGAAAATTCCATACTAGAAAATATGTCATAGTTTACATTAAACAAACGGTTATAATTTGAATTACTCAGAAAAAATTCAACTCCATAACTTCTCATTATTATTCGCTTAATTAAATCAGTTTATTAGCTTAAGATGTCTGCAAATGTGAATAAAATAAGTTTATTCCTTATAAATTCATGTTATCAAGAATCTAGTATTAGCAAACCTTAAAACAGTATTCATTTTGATATGGCAATTCTATTTCTTATAAGAAATACAAGATTTTCTATTGTACTAGATTGTGAAATGACAATGACAAACAGCTGTCATTTTTCGCATCAACAAAATTAGAAATTGTGCAAAACGAAAAGAAAATCTCAAAAAATGTCCTCACCAGCACCAAAATCTCCAGAATTATCGGATAAAAGTAGGAAATATGATCGTCAAATAAGGTAAAATGCACTACAAATAAGTCAATCATTAAATACCTAACAATTCCATCACTAGACTTTGGGGTGAAAATGGACAGAGTCTCTTAGAAAGTGCAACAGTCTGTTTAATCAATGCCAATGCAGTTGGATGTGAAATTCTTAAGAGTCTTGTTCTACCCGGAATCGGTGGTTTTACAATTGTTGATGGATCGGTTGTAACTGAAGAAGACATCGGAACAAAGTATGAACTAAATTTCTACAAGAGAAAATAAGTTAGTGGGCATTTACTTGGGGATTTTAGTTTCTTTTTAGAACAAACCAGCGAAGGACAATCGAAAGCATCGCAGTGCATGCAATTTCTACAGGAACTCAATGCGGATGCAAATGGAGATTATGTCGATGAGAGCATTGAGTTCATTCTGAGTAATCGTCCGGAATTTTTTAATAATTTCAATGTTGTGATTGCATCTAATTTGAATGAGAAAACTCTACTAAGTCTTTCGAATAAGCTGTGGGATGAAAAGATTCCTTTTATTTATTGTCGTTCATTGGGATTCTTTGGATCGATTAGACTGCAAGTCAAGGAACATTGTGTCATTGAATCACATCCCGATGACAGAATCTATGATTTGAGGCTAGAGAAGCCGTTTCCTACTTTGAAAGCTCACTTGGAGGTGAGAATTGATTTTTAGTGACTGATTGGGTTAGAACTCTTTGTTTTTTTCTGTTTATAGTCCACACCACTTTCTCCGAAAGTACCCTGGTTGATTGTGTTAAATAAATTTCTATGCGATTGGAAGAACAACAACGATGGGCGCATTCCAAAGACATACAAAGAAAAAACCGCCCTCAAGGAACTTATTCAAAGTGGTGAGTATGTTTTTTAGGAGAAGGAGATAATGGGTTAACCTAAATGTCTCTCCCTCTCAGGTATTTCGAATGACGAAGAAAATTATGAAGAAGCAATAAAAGCTGTGAACACTGCCTTCGGCGCTGGCCTAGTTTCGCCAACAATTAAAGCAATTCTCGATGATGATGCATGTGAAAATATCAACAAACAAGTTAGTCTCCGTTTTCTATTAAATTTCTCACTAATTCTGTTAAACGGTCTCTTACTCTAGAGCTCTCCATTCTGGATAATGGCGAAAGCTTTAAAAGAATTCGTTTTCAATGAAAACGACAATTACCTCCCTCTGCCAGGAGTGCTTCCCGACATGACAGCCAACACCGAGTCATACATCAACCTGCAAAATATCTTTCGCCAGCAGGCATTGCATGATGCTGATAATATTTATCGGAAATGCCAAAACTACTTGAAAGAATTGGGTCTACCACCAGAAACAATTAACGATAAAACGGTTCGTTTGTTTTGCCGTGAAGCGGCTGGTTTAACGGTTATTCGTGGTAGCAAACTTTCCGACGAGTATGAGAAGTCGAGTAAGATTGTTAATATTGGTAAAATCATTTGCAAACCTTTTAAATGTCCACATTTTAATTTTGAGATTTTCTTTGCATTTCGTTTTTGGGTCTCATAGTTGATAACTTCGAGACACTAGGAACTCTGGCCGAGTATTATGTAGGGTTTCTAGCCTACGAACGGTATCAAACGGAGTTTGGAAATATTCCTGGTGAATTGTATGTGGAAAATGATACGTCGAAGCTTAAAGGAATTGCAAATAAAATGTTGGCAGATTGGGCCGTTCACGGTCAGGTTAGTGATGATTTAATTCATGAAATCTGTAGCTATGGAGGCTCGGAAGTTCATACCGTGTCAGCATTTATCGGTTAGTTTTTTTTAAATAGATTTGTTAGTGAATATTAATCAAATTGTTGATTTTTTTTTAGGTGGATGTGCAGCTCAGGAAGTGATTAAGCTAATAACCAAACAGTATATACCAATTGATAACACATTTTTGTATAATGCTATAACCTCTGAGACAACAACAATAAAACTATAAATGATTATTTAGTCAATATGTCTTGAAACTTATTTTGACAAAAAGTACTTTGCTTTGAGAAAACGTAAGAACTTCTTTTTAGGTGGAAGATCAGTTTTTTTGAGCATCACTTCAAAAACTTGGGAAGAATTGAACATTTTAATATTATATTAAATTTTTGAAGGACACCATGAAAATGCCAAGGCTTACAAGAAACGTTAGGCTTTCAATTGAAAAACAAAAAAAATCAATATTTTTGTTGCGATTTGAATATACTTACTTACTTACTTACTTAAGGTGGCGCTACAGTCCGGGCGGACCTGGGCCTCAACCAACAAGCGTCTCCAGCCAGCTCGGTCCCTAGCTAGCTGTCTTTAGTTTCGCACGCCAAGTTGGTTGAGGTCCTCTCCCACCTGCGTGCGCCACCTGAGTCGCGGTCTCCCTCTACTGCGCCGTCCCCCGGGATTGGATTCGAAGACCTTCCGGGCTGGAGCGTTGATGTCCATCCGCTCTACATGACATAGCCATCTAAGCCGTTGGACTTTAATTCTGCTAACTAGGTCAGTGTCGCTGTACAGCCCGTACAGTTCGTCTTCTCCTCCATTCTCCATTTATGCGTACGGGATCAAAAATCACCCGAAGAATTTTTCTCTCGAAGCATCCTAAGACGCTCTCATCTTTCTTTGACAGGGTCCAGGCCTCAGCGCCATAAATGAGAACCGGGATGATGAGTGTCTTATAGATGGTGATTTTAGATGCTCGAGAGACGACTTTACTTCTCAATTGCCTTCTAAGTCCAAAGAAGCGGCGATTTGATTTGCAAGAGTTATTCTTCGTTTGATTTCAGCGCTGGTGTCGTTGTCTGCATTAATAGCGGTGCCTAGGTAGACAAAGTCCTTAACTACCTCAAAGTTATAGCTGTCCATGGTGACGTTTTGTCCAAGACGTCGTCGTTCAGTGTACTTTTTGATGACAGCATATACTTGGTCTTGCCCTCATTCATAGAGGAAATATATTATTATATATTATTATTATTAAATATATTATTATTAATGATAATATATTTCCTCTATGCCCTCATTGACCACTAAACCCATCTTCTTCGCTTCCGTCGCAATGCTCAAAAACGCTCCACTGACATCACGCTTTGATCTTTCAATTATGTCAATATCATCTGCGTATCCGAGTAATTGGATGGATCTTTGAAAGATTGTGCCTCTAGTTTTGACGGTTGAGTATTGCACAATTCTTTCCAGAACGATGTTGAAGAAGTCACATGACAGTGCATCGCCTTGTCTAAAACCTTTTTTGACATCAAATGAATCGGGTAGATCTTTTCCGACCTTAATATTCTCCATCGTCATTCTGCACAAACGGATAAGTTTGACAGGGATGCCAAAACTAGACATTGCTCGATAGAACTCTTCCCTATAGATGCTGTCATACGTGGCTTTAATATCGATAAAGAGATGGTGGGTATCGATTTGAAGTTCCTGGGTTTTTTCCAAGATCTACAGTAGTGTGAATATTTGGTCGATAGTGGACTTTCCTGGTCTGAAGCCACACTGATAAGGACCAATCAGGTTGTTGACGAATGGCTTCAGACGATCACATAATACGGCAGAGAGGATCTTATACGCAATGTTAAGGATACTGATGCCTCTGTAGTTGGCGCAGTTTAGAGGGTCTCCTTTCTTATGTATCGGGCACACTATGAATAGTTCGATGCAGCGATGCCGTCAGCTCCAGCAGCTTTGTTTGACTTAAGTTGAAATATAGCTATCTTCACTTCGGCAAGGTCTGTTAGGCGGAATTGTTGATCTGCGTCGCCGAGGCTGAGTGGTTCTATCTCCATTACAGCGGAATTCGGTTCGTCATCGCCGTTATATAATTTGGAGAAGTGATCTTTCCATATTCTTAGCATCGACTGCGGTTCTACTACGATGTTCCCCTGATCGTCTTTACAGGCTTCGGTTCGTGGCTGGTACCCTTGGGAGGTTTTTTTTACCTTTTGATAAAATTTACGAACCTCATTCCTGTTGTGACATCCCTCTATCTCCTCGATCGCACGCTTCTCATGCTTCTTTTTTTCCATCTAAGAAGCCGGTGTTCCTCTCTCCTCTTCTGCTCGTAGAGCTCGCGAGCAGCTCTAGTCCTTTTGTGCAGTGCCGTTTTGTATGCCTCTTGTTTCACCGCGTGCGCTTGCCGGCATTCGTCTTCAAACCAGGGGTTTCGCTGTGGTGGTCGTGTGAAACCTAGCACTTCAGAGGCGGCAATGCTTAATGCAGGAAGCATAGGACTTCTTAAGAGGTTATTAGAGACTCGATCGGAAAAGGACATGGCAGTCTCTTGTCGAATCTTCTCACAGTACTTCCTTGTTTTGGATTGGATCGGGATATCCTTGGCTACAACGAAGTAGTGGTCCGAGTCAATGTTGTCCTCTCGGAATGTTCGGATATCCTGGATACTGGAGAAGTGTCGTGCGTCGATCGCTATGTTGTCAATCTGGTTGACGGTTGATTGATCAGGAGATTTCCATGTCCCCTTGTGGATATTAAGATGCGTGAACTGTGTACTAGCTACCAGAACGTCTCGCCCCGCAGCGAAATCAACCAGCCTGAATCCGTTGTCGTAGGTAGTGTCGTGCAGGCTGTATCTCCCGATTATGCCACCAAAGATGTCTTCTCTTCCTAGCTTGGCATTAAAATCTCCTAAGACAATTTTAATGTCATAGCCAGGGCACTGCTCATATGTCTTGTCCAAGAGCTCGAAGAATATGTGTTTGGTGTCTTCATCTTTCTCCTCTGTTGGGGCAATCGGGCATATTAGGCTTATGTTGGCGAATTTAGCCTTGATGCGGATTGTCGTGATGCACTCGCTTACACTGTTGAAACTCAAGACTTTTTGCCTGAGCCTAGTTCCAACAACAAATCCACACCCAAATAGACGCTGTCTTTGTGGTCGGTAGCAGTCGCAGTAGTAGATATCGCAGTCTTTGCGTTTGCCCGGTCCATCCCATCGCACTTCTTGGATGGCTGTAATATCTGCCTTGCAGCAGTTGGTGCTTCGAAACTTAAGGTAATTTTTACGTGGCCAGGAAGTCACCCCGACGGCAAAACCGCCAACCTGGAGGGCCAGATCCTTAGTATAACTCCAAGGAAGGGGAGTCGGATAAACCGCTCCTTACAGGCCTGGGCTGAGAGAGGAATTTACCACTAATTTGCCAAGGTATACGAAGTCCTTGACTACCTCAAAGTTACGTCTGTCGATGGTGACGTTTTGACCAAGACGTTGGTGTTGTATGTCCTTTCTGACGACAGCATGTACTTTGTTTTGCCCTCATTAACCGTAAGATCCATTTTAGCCGCCTCTGCCTCAATACTCACAAAAACCCCATTGACATCACGCTGACTTCTTCCGATTTTGTCAATGTCATCAGCATATGCTAGTAATTGGACAGACTTTTGAAAGATAGTGCCTCTAGTGTTGACGTGTTAGCTCTGCACTATTCTTTCAAGCACGATGGCAGGGATGCCAAAACTAGACATGGCTCTATACAGCTCGTCGCTGTAGATGCTGTCATATGCGGCCTTGAAATCGATGAAAAGATGGTGGGTGTTGATTTAGTGTTCTTATGTTTTTTCCAGGATCTGCCGTAATGTGAACATTGGATCGACTCTGGACTTTCCTGGTCTAAAACCACACTGATAAGGACCTATCAGTTTGTTGACGTTAGGCTTTAGACGTTCACATATTACGGCAAAGAAGATTTTGTAGGCGATGTTAAGTAGACTGATTCCTCTATAGTTGACGCAGTTTAGAGGGTCTCCTTTTTTCAGGATCGGGCAAACAATACTGAGGTTCCATTCATCGGGCATGCTTTCTTCCGACCAGCTTAGATATAGCAATCTTTACTTCGTCTAAGTCGGGAGGACGGGATTGTTGGCTTTCGTCGTCTATATTGAATAGATCATCCTGCCTGACAGCGGAATTCGGTTCGTCGTAGCCGTTATACAGTTTGCAGAAGTGGTCCTTCCGTATCCTCAGCATTGACTGCGGTTAAACGATGATGTTTCCACTTTCGTCTTCACAGTCTTCGGTTCTATGTTTATGTACCTGTGAATTTCGTTTCACCTGTTCATAAAACTTTTGAACATCATTTCTGCTTTTAAACCTCTCAACATCTTCGACCGCACGCTTCTTATGCCCTCTCTTTTTCCTTCTGAGAAGACGGTGTTCCTCTCGCCTGTTCTGCTCATAGAGCTCATGAGCAGCTTTAGTCCTTTTATACAGCGGCGCTTTGTATATTATAATTATAATACCTGCTTTAAGAGAAATAACACAGTCAGTAAACTTTTCATGCAGAATTGCGAATTGTGAAATTTAGATTTTTGTTATGAATTTGAACAATTTCTATGAGTTTTTGAAACTCGTTTCTTCCGTTTTTTAGAATCAGCGTAGTTCTTTTAAAATAACACTTACCCGAATAGTGAAATATTATTTTTGGATAACTCTAAAGTAAATAAACAAAATAATTAATTTAAATAATCCCATTATTCATTATTTTTTTAAAATAAAACACAAATTTTCCATTAAATGCAATCTCTCCATTATATAATAACTACTTGCACGAACACATCCCTAGAAGCTTTTTGTTTTGTTCTGTCAAACTGAAAACACTGACAATTCTGTCAAAATCTTTATTATTTTGGAAAACGCACGACAAAACGAAAGCAAATTTTCCCGATTATTTTATAATTTCTCAGGAAAATTTGTATCCGAAAATAGTTATACAAATATTTATCGGAAACCCCAAATAATCAGTCCTTATTTTTTAATTCCTTTACAAATAATTTATCCCCATGGCTCTGAGGTAAGTTAAAAGAGAAGCAATCAAATGGATAATGCCACTCATCAAAGAATTTCTTTTACGTAACTTTTTTTGTGTTGTGTCGGTGGTTGTGTGTGCCACAACAATAATATAATCTATTGATTCTTTATATTTTAACTCTTTTTAAAGATTTGCAATTAAATCCGGTCTTGCTTATGGTGCTATGCATTACACCTGCAGCCTCGGCGTTTGGGGTAACAGTGTGCAAGCAGATAAACTCTATAATGAGCTGATGGCCCAGGCAAGGCCACATGTTGTGAGTTTACAGAAGAAACTACCAATCGAAGTACCGAATCTTCCTAAAACCGGAGAAGTTCGCTTCCTGGCAAAACACTACTATAACACTGGAGTTAAGAATACCTTCCATTTTATCATAATGCTACCATGCTATGCCGGCCAATTGATCAAAAAGACCAAAGATACAATCAACAAATCGCTGGAGGCACCTGCCGTTAAGAATTGATTGTTTCGAAATGCCTATAGTTGGTAGGTTGTGCTGCGATAGATAAATATTGTGCTGTTAATTCTTTTTTTTTTCCTTCGTTTTTGTGCTGGACTCATGATAATGTGCTAAAAATAAATAAATGAAAACAAATCTTTAATTAAGTTAAATTCAAACATTTTTTTATTTCTATCAACGTCTTTTGCTTTGAAATTTGAAAGAACCACTAACAAGGTGGAAGGTAAGCTCAATTGATTGATACACAGAATGTCTTTTAGAAGAATGCAGATTTGGGAGACCGATGACTGTATTTGTTGACCTTGAATAAATCCGCTTTTGAATTGGAACCGCGCAAAAAAAGATTAGGTGCATAGGTTGATTACCTTCGGCAAAGTTTTTGGAAGACACAGATTTGTCTGCAAAATGTCAAAGGTTCAGAATCAGTTGCAATAATGTTGTACCTATACCCCTTTGTGGAAATAGCAACAAAAAAACCGTAAATTAGTACATAGGACTAACTTAAAAAATTTCTTGAAGCGTTATGGAATGTACACAATTGGTGATGTTAAAGCTCGTGAAGAACCAAGGCCTAGCGAATTACAATTCACGACAATTTTCGTGTGCAATTAATGTCAAGGTTGGAGAGGACCTATAGTTTGTGGGGCTAATGGGAGAAAGCGGTAATAAAGCCAATAACTACTCTTGAAGGATCTGTAAATTCCTCGCAAGAGGCAGTATCTATGAAAAAATCTTTAGGTGGCACAACAGGGCTCAAACACAGACCGCTGACATGACATGAAGATTAGTGAATCCAACATTCGACACAAAGTAAACGTTTGAAAAGTAAAAATAAATGTGGCAGTGTCGGTATGACTGACGGTTTTTATTAACCCTTCTCCTATGTCTTACAGATAGTGTTAGATTTTAATTGAGAGACATCACAGGAAATTGTAGAGCCGATGAACTCGCTAAAAATGGAACCGTCATACCTATTTCAACTGAAAGGAAGAAGATAGCTATACCAATAGCTACATGTAAACTTCTGCTAAAAGAAACAGCTTTTACGATAACAAAATCTAAGTGGCACAATTTACCAACATGCGCAGTCACAAAACACATATGACCTTCACTGGACCTAAAGCGCTCTAAAGACTTGTTATCTCAAAGCAGACTTCATATTAGTGCCCTTACGGGACACTGTCTTATAGGCAGACACGCAATACGACATGCTGTAGCCTCAAATGACTTTTGCATGAGTTGTATGGACGAGGAAGAAGAGGAAACAATCTCTCACCTTCTCTGTACTTGTCTTGCCATTTCACTAAGACGCAAACTTCATGTGGGAGAACACTCTTTTGATAATCCCAGTGAACAAGATAAAAATGATATCAAATATCTTTTTCGCTTCATAAAAAGCTCAAAATTTTTCGACTAGTAAGAAACAATTCTCTAGATTCATGTGGTATCACAATGGGCATTTTCTTTTGGCCTAAGTGTGTGGATTTTGAATCCGCAGCCACTTTTACCTAACCTAACCTATTTGACGGACTGAAATGCGAATTCAAATATTTTCCACTGCAAAAACGAGTTTAAAGTTCTGTCTCAACAAATAACTAAGAATATTTTAATACGGCACCTCTGATGATTTTTTCGAGAAGAATTTTATTTGATATTGACTCTGAAAAAGTATTTTAGTGATAAAAAATGAAAAAAGAATCCTTTTGTTAATACGGGGGTTGATTTTTTTTTTATTATTTCAAATAATTTTATTTTTTTATAAACATTTTTTTTTATATAGCTGGCTGCACTTGTTAATTCGAATAATCTTATAAAAGTTTTAAACTTATAGTCGCTGTTTTTTTTTTAATTTTATTTTACTTGCTTTTTTTTTAATTTAATTCGCTGAATTTATAGAAATTAAAGGAGAAAATAATGAAATTAAAACAAAAATTAAACATCATTTTTCTCCTCAAAGAAGGAGAAGAAGAAAAAAAAGATTAAAAATAAAAAAATCCGTTTTCACAAGTAAAAAAAAGAAGAATAAAACAATTATGCTTTTGTTTCAACAGCTGGTGCTGATTCTACTTTTGCTTTCGCTGCTGATTCTGATTCGCTGGCTACCTTCTTCTTTGAACCCTTTCCCTTCTTGGCACTTTTTGAGGGGTTAATTGGGGCGCTTACGAGTTCCTGAAAAAATTGAAAAACAAAATAATTTTAAAGTTACGTTTGATATTAAAGTTTTAGGTTTCTTTGAAATAGAAATAAGGGAAAAGCTGTTTGAAATTGATTTGAAATTCAAGCTATACAACTTGAATTTTGTCAAAAGACAAAGAGAAACAATATTTCAAAGTTTTATATAGCAAAGTGTCTGGTCGTAAAAATCACAAATGAAGTTTTTACGAAATTATCCTTGCATAAAAGTTAACTTAAATAAATGTTTGACTTAACATAAAACTCAAATAATTCCTTTCTTTTTCTCTGAGACTCCGAATATTCTATTTTGTTTGAATTTAATTTGAATTCGATAGAAAATTCTATCAAATATTAAATAAACCACAGAAGACTGAAGTTAAAATATTCAATTTTTGTCTAGCAAAGTGTCTGGACGTAAAAATCAGAAATAAAATCTTTACGAAATTTTCTTTGCATACGGAATCTTTTAACAATTTTGTTTACAAGATATTTTTGTGAAATAAGCACTATTGTTTGAGATTGTTAATACAAATTTGTTAAACTAAATTAACAAATTTTAAAGTGATCTCACAATAAATTGTGAGTACAATTCTTCAATTTTTATATAGCAAAGTGTCTGGACGTAAAAATAAGGAACTAAATCTTTACGAAATTTTCTTTGCATAAGTCTTTTATTTATCAAAAAATTATGACTTTGAAAAATCAAAGATAAAACTCACAAAAAATTATTTAAAAACAAAATTAAATTTGAAACATATTTCACCACTTTTAGTATTCAAAAATGAATTGAAAGGTCATTTAGTTGAACATTTTTATTTGAACGATTTTTATGAATTTTTTTAATGACAAATGACGAATGGTAAAGATATCTATTAAAAATAAATAAATTTGATTTACCTTAAGTTCAGGTTGAGCTATACTGTGCTCGCTGGTAAAGTTCTCCTCAGCGAATGGGATGCCGGTAACCAAATTCACACCATTTGGCATAAGCAGGACAGTGTGTTTGAATTGTGCCACGTATTCAGCTAAAAATATAGATTCATTTAGATTTTACTTCCGAAAACATAAAAAAAAAAACAGTGTTAAACTTACTTGGTTTTTCATACAGCACTTGGAATGGTTCAATCATCTTATGGGAAACACATTCAACAACACCCATTCTAGCTTTAGTTTCCTCGTCAAAGTGTCGCAGATTGAAAGGCATATTTCCATATTTTGTCTTAACCTACAAAAAAGAAAATCAAAAAGTTTCTTTTTTACTGTTGGGTAAAAGATTGTAATTTAGATTTATTTTAATTTATATCAATCCCTCGCCTCAGATCTCATAATCTTGCCGTCATAAGGTAAACAAACAAAAACTCCATCAACTTTTTAGCATTTCTCCACAGAATTCCACAAAAAGTCGACTTTGTCTCTATTCGTTAGGAACCCTCAAGTGCGTAAGTTTTAATCACTGGCTATGTGGATTTTTGAACTCATCAAATAATTCTATTTAAAACAAAATCAAACTTGCCTCAGCTAGGAGAGCTCTTGATGCCTTCAGTTTAAGTTGATAGTTTTCATCGGTCTTTTTGTAAATTGAAACTTTTGTGTCCTTCTCACGACCCTTTTTAAATTATTTAAAAAAAAATTACATTTATATATCAAATATTATTTAGAGGACTGTTTTTATTTATACTTACAACTCCTTCACCTGAACTGACGATAACATCGATTGCATACACTTCATGGGTTTCAAAGGTACATTTTTCGTGTTCCTTGCGTTGAGCTTCGCTTGGATTTTGAATAATTGTCTTTTCTCCGTCGATTTTGAATTGTTTCAATTGATGACTGAGCATTCCTTCGATTGGTTTGCATTTATACGATTCAGCAACTTGTTGCACCGCTTCGGTAATTGCGTAGTTCTAGAATTGAAAAATGTAAATTTAATGGTTATTTCTTTTTAAATGGATGCAAAAAATAATTGTGAAACATTTTTAACGAAAAGGGTTTATGTAGTCTAATCCCTTTTCACGGTTAAAGTTTCCTTTCTTGTTTGTCTAGGCAAGCATACAAAATCTTAAGAGATAGAAATTCCCTTTTAGCAAAAAGTTATGTGCAAACATGTTTCAAATAGAATTTTGTCACTTTTTCTATTCAATTCATGTTTGCTACTTGACATGAGTTTTTTTTTTAAATAAGAACAAAACTTTACTTACACTAGCTCCATCTTTAATCAGCCTTAGAGCAGCTTGTACGGCCCAGTAAGCAGCAAGAGTAACATCAGCCTTTTTGCCAGTTGCCTTCTTTTCACTTGATGCTCCAACAACAATGGTGTGTGCTGCTACTGCAATAAAACCATCAATATGGGCTCCCAAATCTCTATATATAAAAAAAAGAAGAAACATGATGAAAACTATTGTTTTTTAGTTTGTTTGTTTGAAAAACCTACATTTTAACAACATCTCCTTCTTTTAGAATGCAATCAGGATCATTCTTTGTTGGTGAAAAATGACACACACAATTGTTAACTGACACACAGGTTGGAAATGCAATTCCTTTTTTTAAGTCTTTTTCCTTTTTATAAACCTACAAGGGCGAAACAATTCAATAGCTTTATTTATTTTGTTTTTCAGTTTTCATTCATTGTTGTATTATTTTGTGGTTATTTTGTCCTCAGATCTCATAATCTTGCAATCTCTGGGAATCCATCGCAAAGACGCTAAAGTGAGCTAACCAATATTTGAATATGGCAGGAAGTTAACCCTTCACCTATCATCCCGAAGGAGGTAAAGAGAAAACTTTCACTTCTTTGTCAAGCAACTTCAAACCCTCAAGCGCGTGTTTTTAATCATTGGACAGAGCATTGAAAATTATGATTAGGGGCTAAAACAAAAAACTTACTTTTCCAGTTTCTTCAGTGATTTGATTGTCACCGCTTGTACAGATATCCCTCACAGAGGCATCAGCAACACAGAGATCGATGACTGCTTTCAAAGTTTCTAAAAAAAACAAGTGTTTTTTCATTAAACAAAATTGAACAAGGCGATAAAACTTCATTAAAAGGAAAGTTATGGAATTTTTTTGGTATGAGTCGAGGAAATGAGTGTTTTTTTTTTCAAAATGCAAGTACTACAAGTAGTCTCAATGATTTCTAGAATTTGACGAGGGGCGTTCAATATATTCTCGGTATCGGGGTGAAGCTGTGGTTATATTTATAAATTGACTTATTTATCAAGTAATACTATTATTTTAGTGCATTCATGTAAAATTTCATATAAATGTGATTATTATTTACCGTTAAATCTCTATTTAAACAGAATCAGAGACGATGATAGTGAAAATTGAGCATCGCGCTGTAATTAAATTTCTCACTAAGCAAGGAAAAAGTCAAAAAACTATTCATGAAGAAATGGTGTCAGTTTACCAGGGTTCCGCACCTTCATTATCAACAACTGTGCAAAAGTGGTCAAGTGAGTTCAAGAGAGCATTAAACACGACCCCCGCTCCGGCCGGCGCCCCGGCTAGTGCTTGTACGGGAGAAAGCATCAAAGAAGTCGAAAAACTTGTTCTCGAGGATGCCCGAATAAAGGTGAAAATGATGGCAGAGATCACCAAGCTTTCGACTGGTACCATTCACACCATCCTTCATGACCATCTTAACCTTTCAAAGGTCAGTGCAAGGTGGGTGCCAAGAATGCTCACAGCGCCTCAGAAAAAAGTGAGAATCGCATGCTGTAGAGAGCTTTTGGAGATGTGTAGTGAGAACGCGGACGGTGTTATGCATCGGATTGTTACTGGGGACGAAACATGGGTTCACCACTATGACCCTGAAAGCAAACAAGAGTCCATGCAGTGGCATAAAAAAGGAACAGACCCCCCGAAGAAGTTCAAAGTCACTCCGTCTGCCGGGAAGCTCATGGCCACAGTTTTTTGGGGCAGGGAATCTTACTCATTGAGTACAAAAAAAAGGTGAAACCATCAACGCCAAATCCTACGCTTCCACTTTGCATAATTTGCAGGAGGAAATTAAAAAGAAAAGACGGGGTAAACTCGCAGCGGTTGTGTTGCTTCTTCATGACAACGCTCCTGTTCACACAGCGCGAGTTTCCAAGGCTGCTGTTCGAGATTGTGGTTTTGAAGAAATTCAACATCCACCCTATAGTCCAGACCTTGCCCCTAGTGATAACTTCCTGTTTCCGGATTTGAAAAAATGTCTTAGTGGAAAAAGATTTTCGGATGATGAAGAACTCAAGTCGGCAATAAATGGGTATTTTGCAGGGAAAGAGGAAACTTATTTTTTTGAGGGTTTAAAAAAGCTTATCTCAAGATGTAACAAATGCATTGATGTTAGGGGAGATTATATTGAAAAATAAAAACAATTTAAATTGAATTCGCATTTTCCTTCATATCGATACCGAGAATATATTGAACGCCCCTCGTATCACGCTAAAAATATCTCGACTTATATATAAAAATAATTTTTTTCAAAGATTGTATGAAAAGAGATTTCATTTGGTCATATTTCGAAAAGTAAAAACTAAAATGTTGAAAATACTACAAAACAATTCGTAAGACGAGAGCACTGTTGGGTCATCATAAATCAACTGCTCAGAAGGCAAAAGTTAAGCTGGTGAAAAGATTTGAGCTTTAGGCAAAAGTAAGTCATGCAAACAACAGAAATTGTGTAAGTGACTTAGAAACATGTTAAGAATATTGCTGTTGTAGCCCAAAGTTTCACGAAAACCCACGCATGTCAATTCCTCATCGCTTTTGGGGGCCAGTTATAGCTTTAGTAAAATTTTAGTTTTTAGTTGTTGAACATTTAAAATATTTATTTCTAACAAAAGATTGATGCAATAAGAAAAACTCTATATTCAGGTATTTTTTCAAAAAGAAACAATGCATTCAAAGTTTTATTTATTTTTATAAATTTATTTAAATTTTTTTAATGCTGAAATTTAATTTTACTGAACAGCTGACTGCCAAAAGCCAAACAAAGTCCATTTCGTTTGATTTGTTGGTGTTTCACATTTTTACTCTTCCGATCATATCATTAAAAATTTTACTGATGAAAGAAACAGTCAAAAAAATTGCCTGAGGCGCGAAGCTCGATGGTATGATCGAAAGAAAACAACATTTAATGACGTTAATTTACTGATTGCTATAAACGCTCATCAGTAAAACATTTCGGATTCCTCCTGTTTCAAATTTTACTAACGGATTTTATATTTTAAATAAATTTATAAGCTTTGCCGAGCTAAATCCACAAAAACTGACTGTTTGGTGGTTTATGGTTGGTAAGACTGGCCTGAACGTTGCAGTCAATGGTGAGCGGTATAGAACCATGATTACTGCATTTTTTTGTAATGAAACAACCATGATGTACAGAACTGTGGTTTCAAGAAGACGTTGCGACGCACACAGTTCGTGCCACAATTGATTTATTGAACAAAACGCGTGTTAACCGCATAGTTTCACTTTACGGATCCGCGAATTGATCTTCAGATCGTGCGATTCAACACCGGCTGTGTATTTTTGTAGCGATATGTGAAGTCGCTACCCTTCGCCTATTAGATTAACCACTTGCAGGGCAACATTTCGCTGATATACGGCAACAAATGTTATACAAATTAATGGAATATTGGACCTCTAGATTAGACTAACGTCCGATCTAGGGGTGCCAGCACTTAACTTGATGCAATCGAGGATTATCGATCGTCGAAACAAATTATTTTTTTCAGCACGTAATTTGAGACTAGTTTCATTGTGACTTTTACTTAAAAAATCATTGTGAACTTTAAAATGAAATGAGTTTACTTTATTATTTCATTCTAATTTCAATTTTAAGTCTTTTCCGAAATGTTTTTCTTTGATTCGGAGAGTGAAGGTGAAGGCGAAGAAGTGTCCAGTGCTAAAATCAAAAGAAGATATTTGAGAGACAATAGCTACACATTCGAATTGAGTAAAAATGAGTAAATATTCAAAAAGAATGATCATGTATTACATTTGTAAAATAATTTTTTTGTTAACTTTGTGCAGCAGTTAAGAGTCAACAAGGAATGTTTTCACAAGGTACTCAGCTCTTTAAATCTTTCAGAAGGCAGAAAAAGAACATCAGTTCCTCCCGTTGTACAGCTTTGTACAACATTAAATCTCCTAGCCAGTGGGAGTTACCAAACGAATATTAAAACAAATATGTTGCTAAGTATGGCACAGACAACAGTTTCCAAGTTCATTCGCCATACGTTGAGTCTCTTGGAAAATAACTATTGTCCGCAATGGATTAAATTTGATAGCTCTAAATTTGGAGAGAGCAAGGAGCATTATTATATTATAGGAAATTTAAACTACCGGGAGTACTGGGCTGCGTTGATGGTACTCATATTTTTCCTCCCTTGGGCAGTTTTAAGAATTCGCCTCGCTGAACCAACTTGAGAACTCACAAAATTGGTCAAAATCTCAGTTTGTTTTTTATTTATTGACATATTATTTTGTTTTTCCATTTTTCTAACACAAAAATCACTCCCGACGATAACTAATTTCTGTCGAGTGAAAACTTTTGTTTCAAATGTTAATTTGAAGTTTGTGTGCTGCCGAATCTGGCAAAACAATCGAGGACACTCGATTGAACTATAATGTGTGGTGCCAATTTGTTATATACCAGAAATAACATTTAAATTATTAAATTTCGAAATAAGCATACCATATTTTGGATATCGACTTAAGGCTTTTAAAGAACTCAAGACGTTCAATTACAAGTAACGCAAGCGTAAATTCACAAACGCATCACTGCAGAAATGATTTGCGATCATCCCTGTAGCACGTCCATAAACGCAAATAATTGGCATCACCTAAGTTTGATAAACTTATGCGCAAATATAAAAAAAAACGTTAGGAATTTTCTTGATTAATTTTTGATGCCTACGCGATTTAGAGCAAAAATGACGGAAAAGGACAATAAAAAATATTTAATCAAATCCTAAATTGTTTAGTAATTTGATGAATTTCATGGATTTTACCAGTGCACAAATTAAACTATTAATAGAAACCACGGAAAATCAAATTCCGCATTGTGCAGAAAAGTTCTAGAGGAGATAAAATGGGTGGCTCCAGATTTTAATTACAATGAGTTTTTATTAGTATCACATCCATCATGAAGAAAAAGTTGTTTTTAAACTTAAAACCTTTTTATCAATCAGCATCGCATCGCAAAAAAGAAGTTATGCCTAATCACTACCAACAAATTTGACGTCTGTGAATTCAACCTTAAGATGGTGCAAACGTAGCCGCGAAAGTAGTGTTGTGGCTGAAAACAATGAATTAAATTCCATCGATTTTTCTTTAAATAAATACTCGTTTTTGTATTGAAATAAAATCTCTTGTTGGAAAATCCTATATTATAGCATACGTGGCACCAATAAGTACCAGGCCTGTCAATTTTAGTGATATAAAGGGTAATCGTGAATATTCAACTCTTAAGTTCCTGTCATATTATTATACAAACAAAAATGAAAGTACTTACGACAAAAATGCATAGAATTATTATGCCTTGCATCTATATTAATTGATTTCTATACATACAACCATTTTACGTATCATCACCCTTACGACAGAAGCAATAATGTGAATAAATAATAATCTTTATAAATATATTTTTTGAATGTTTTATAGGATCATATATGTTTTTACATTCATCTTTCATTCATAAGAGCGGCGATATGTTTAAGACTAGATAGGCTCTATGTGAAGAACTCAACACCATTCTAACTGCTGCAACCCTATTAGCCTGCACCAGACTATGATTTCACTCTCATATTTCTTCAAACAAAATTCAATTTTGTTTATATTATTTTTCCTCGATAGTATAGTGGTCAGTATCCGTCTTTATTCTTTTTTCCTAAATGCATACTTTTGGCGTTTATATGCCCAATTTTAAAACAGATTCATCGATGCCGTTTAAATCATCATTTGTTCCCTTTAATAATTATTAAATCAGCCAAATTCGAACCGACAACTAACCTAGATCAATGTGTTTTTCGCAGTTAAGTGCAGTTGAATCTACTCATCTCTTCCCGCACATAAGGAAGAAAAAGAGCAATGGTGTGTGTTCGTTCCGTATTTAAAAATGAAGCAAGGAAATAATCGATTTTGTGCAGTTCGAGTTAAAAAGAAAACTGCATAATCCATTTGTTGAGAAGCTGTTTTTCTTTCTCAATCAAAAATGCATTGAATTGAAAAGAAAAAAAAATCAAGATCTCTAAAAATAACAGCAGCGTGGCGATTACAATCCGATGATGGCGTGACGATGCTCCAATCCGTCAACCGGCTTTTTAACCAAAAAAAAAAGAAAGAAACAATAAAAAGAATTCTTACTTTATCAACGTGTCCTCAAATGAAATGTGGCAAATCAACTCCGCCAAGTTGGCTTCCAACCCCCAATGCCCAGGTTATCAGAATTAATAAAAATATGACTTCTCCACTTTGATTTAATTTAATCCAAGCTTTGAGATTAAAATTGATTTTAAATAAATATTTAGAACAAAAGATTTTAAAATAAGGTTTAAATTTAAAGCTAAGTGAAAAATTATAACAGGCAAATTCCCCAAAAATCCAAAGTTAAAGTTTGAAGGTTAGAATTTTGGCAACCATCCGCGTGGCTGTTTTTTTTTTATGTAGCAAAGAGATATTTTTAAAGAAAATGTGGAGATACGTAGGTAGAGAAGAGTTGATTGTGTTTTAAGAGGCAGAAATATGTTTAAATAGATTGATTTTTCACATTTATTTTATTTGATTAACAACATTTTTATCCTCATCTTATGAACAATTTACTTACTATTAACAATTTCACCAGCCAATTTATATTTGGTCACAACTAAATCCTCAGCAATGGTTTTCTCTTGGACTTCAACTTCGTCGGCCATTGTTGTTTAAAAATTTGTTCGTATTTTTAAAAATTTTCTTCTAAGTTTAGAAATTGTAGTACAACAATAATTTGTTTAAAAAATATACAATTTGCAAGTAAAATGTAATTACTTTATTAATAGGAAATTTGTAAAAAGAATACTTTAATAATTAATACGACTACGGAGGCGAAAAACAAACTTAAAAGATTTTTCTTTGTATTTTACATCCGACGCGGCAGCACTTATTTTGTAAAAGAAAGCGGAGCGGGTGCCACACAGAAGAACAAAGAAAGAAAGAAGAAAAGAATAATAGCAAAAGTAAAAGGGAATGTCATAAAATTTTGATTTTTGTTCAGTCGAGTTTTTTATATGTGATGAAATGGTAGGTGGTGCTGATAATATTTTTAAACATGAGGTGGTGTGTACACGAATGATATATAACAAATAAATGTGTATATTCACATATTAGATCGAATTCATATTTAACGTTTAACCATTTTATATACAATCCACTCTTAAAAAATATAAAATTCTCCAACTCTAAATAAATATTTGAAATGTATACCTATATTTTTAGTAATGAAGCTGGAGAGATGAAATGATGAATTAATTTATCCTAAATTCTGATAGTGAAAGGGGGATGAGAAAAACTAAGCTTACATTCATTTAACTTAAAAAAAAAAACACCACACTCACCGTCAAGCCAATTAAAGCCTTTAAGGCACACTATTTACTAAATCGACTATCCATTTTTGTACGGCTACCGCAATCGCAAATCGCTCTTTATGTTCTTCACTGTTCAATATACAGCGCCATAATTTGTTCGGTTTCAAAAGTTAAGCTAAATAAAACACACAGCTTTATATTTATCATTTTATTTCATTGTTAAATTTATTTAAAGTAAATTTTAACATATTTTGGGTTTATTTTTATTACGACTTAAAGTTCGAAAATTACTCTCTTAAACACGGTCTTTTACTAGTGGTAGCACGATTTTGTTGGCCAATTAACTTCATCAAAACGTACAATTACGCTGGCAACAATTTCACACAATGAAGCCATAATTGGTCTATTGTGTTGCATAATGATCAACAATCATCGTCTACAAAAATGTGTTTTCATTCGACCATTTTGCTCCGAATTGCCTGACACAATCAGCTAAAAAGAAATACGAAACACTGACAGCTTTTGACCGTTAAGCACACCAAACAGGCTGTTTTTCTGGATGAAAAGCTGCTTTTTTAAGCACTTTTGTTATTTTTAGCGCATTTCCTACCGAGTGTACTTTGTTGCGTGAATAAAACTTAAACAGGATGAACTATAATCCAAATGCAAAATTCAATATTTATCATTTCGAATGACAGCTGGCTTTAACAGGTGTCAATTCAGCGATAACAAGTTAAAATCATGAAGGCAATTAAGTTGCCGACAACTTAAAGTTAGTGAAAGCTACTCTCAAATGTACATATAAACAAAATCCAATTTTTTCCTTTTACCATATAATAGCCATTGAAAAATGGGGGCTTGTTAACATTTAATAAAATATTTTCTTCATTCAGTTCAAATTTTATTTTTTATAAAAATAATTTTAAAATGGACAAAAGGTACAAACTAAGTATTCCAAAGTTACAATAAAAAAATTCGATTCAATGGGGATCAAAACTAATTTTTAATAATTCCTCCATAACATCCCTGTTCACTTCAAGTGTCATTTTTCTCTTTTGTTTTGAAAACCCCATAACAGCACAAACAGAAACAAGAAATTCGTCATCTTATCAGAAGACACCATCAATTTCAATAATTTTCAATCAAATACTCTCAAATCTTAAAGATTTATTTTATTTTATATTTTCCTTAAATCTAACAACAAATTAAACAAAATGAATCGTTTATTTGGAAAAGCAAAACCCAAAGTTCCACCACCAAATATTAATGATTGCATTGCTGGGGTAAGTTTGAGGGAAAATAGTGTCAAAAATTTTCTTTTTTTTTATTAAAAAATAAAATCTATAGATTGATACTCGAGCGAATAGTATTGAAGAAAAAGTTAATAAATTGGAAGCTGAACTACGCAAATATCGTGACCAGATGAGCAAAATGCGTGAGGGTCCGGCCAAGAACTCTGTCAAGCAGAAAGCAATGCGAGTTCTGAAACAAAAGAAGGCGTACGATCCTATGGGATGTTTTTTGAACATCGTCGACTAATTGTCTGTATATTTCAGTTATGAACAACAAATTGAGAGTCTCCGCAATCAATCATTCAACATGGAACAAGCCAATTATGCTGCTCAAACTCTGAAAGATACCAATGCCACAGTAATTGCCATGAAAGATGGGGTCAAACAAATGAAGAAAGAGTTCAAGAACATCAACATTGATAGCATTGAAGTGAGTTTCATAATAAACAAATATTTTTTCATCACAATGAAACTATTATCTTTTATTGCTTGAAAGGATATTCATGATGATATGGCTGATATGTTGGAGGAAGCCGATGAAGTCCAACAGGCATTGGGACGTACTTACAACATGCCAGAGGTCGACGATGAGGAACTCGAATCAGAATTAATGGCATTGGGTGATGAAATTGCTTTGGATGATGATACAAGCTACTTGGATGATGTTGTCCGAGCTCCAGCAGCCCCTGACCGTGAACCTGGCGCAGATAGCCTTAAACCAACAGCAACGGTTAGTTTTTGTGTGAATTTTAACACTGACAAGTATTAATTTTTTAACTCTCTTTTCCAGGGCGGAATCGAAGTAGACGAATTTGGCTTGCCAAAAGTACCAACTTCTCTCAAGACCTAATAAACCAAAAATATTTCGAATGTTTTTTTTTTATTTTTTTTTTTCTTATATTTTCACAGCTTGTTGATCAAAAATTCAATTTTCTTGCAATACTAAAAAATTAATACTAAAAGCAGTTCTTTATATTTTATCTAATTTTAAGTTTGAATATCATTTAAAAATGTAATAAACGTTCTTAAACTAAAAATCCTCTATCTTTTATTTCAAAATGTAAATGCGCAAAAAGATACAATTACCACTTATACATACAATTTTTAACTAAATACAATAAATTAGGTGGTGCAAAAGTCCTTTGAGAACCAGGCCCTACTTACTAAGAACTCCCAACCATTAATGTGTGCGAGTAGTGTTGTCAGGGATGGAGGGGACCTACGGTTTAAAGCCGAATCCGAACGGCTAATTTGAGACAGTACTTTTCATGACAAGAATAACTCTTGCACAATTTGTCAATTCCTCGCAAGAGGCGGCAACCGTGATGGACTTTAGATGTCAGAAGCTATTTTTAAGTATTGTAACTTAATTTGCAGTCCCACGCTTTTTTCAAATAAATAAAAAATGGTTTTACTTCAAGCTGGTTCCAGGAGAAAACACCCTAGTTTTAGAAATACGTGGGCAAATGCAAATTTCATAGTTTTACTTAAAATTAAAGTAATGAAAAAACAGGTTAAATTTAGTGTTCAAATAAATTTGGCTTTTGAAGAAATTCTTATTTTTAAATTCAACCGATTCAACAGAACCGATAGATTTTTTTGTGGCTGCGCATGTTGGTAAGTTGTGCCATCTAGAATTTGATATCGCAAAAGCTGTTTCCTTTAGCATAAGTTTACATGTAGCTATCGGTATACCTATCTTATCCCTTTCAGGTGAAATAGGTATGACGGTTCCATTTTTAGCGAGTTCATCGGCTCTACAATTACCTGTGATGTCTCTGTGGCCCGGCACCCAACAGAGGTTAAAGATTTGTTTGAGACACCGTCAAGGGATTTGATAGCAGCCTGACTGTCAGAGAAGATGCGGATATCAGAACTTGATATCACGTTTTCTCTTAGCCAGGAGAGAACCTCTTTGATCGCTAAAATTTCCGCTTGAAAGACGCTACAATGATTAGGGAGGCGGAATGAGATGCTTAGATTAAGCTTTTCTGAGTACACACCACTACCAACTCCCTCATTTGTCTTGGATCCATCTGTATAAAAATGAATACTTTTGTTATCCAGGAGCTTTTTGTCTTCCCATTCATCTCTGGATGGAATGGATACCTGGAAGTTTTTTCCAAATAGGGGTTTAGGAATAGTGTAGTCTATGTACTTTGGTATAGAACCAAAGAGGTTCAAAATGATGAAGTGCCCCACATTGTTGTTGGTCCATTGCTGTACTCGCTGCCACTTGTTTACTGAAGATGTCGAGGGGTGTCAGATGGAGGAGAGATTCTAACGCTGCTGAGGGTATGGTTCTCAATGCCCCGCTTATGCAGAGACATGCAGTGCGTTGGACTCTGCTGAGTTTGTAGTAGTATGTGACTTTCTACAGTGCAGTCTACCATACTGTAACCCCGTACATAAGTATTGGTCGTATGACCGATGTGTATAGCCAGTTAGGTTATGCGAGGTTGGAAACCCCATTTGCTTCCTATAGCTTTCTTGCAAAGGAAAAGAGCTGCTGTAGCTTTTTTAACTCTTTCCTGTATATTGGATTTCCAACTTAATTTTGTGTCCAATATCAGACCAAGGTATTTGGCTTCATTGGTAAAAATTAGTGGTATACCTTTTATTGAAAGAGGTACAATTACTGGGAACTTGTATTTCCGTGTGAAAAGGACGAGGTCTGTTTTTTGAGGATTGATACTAAGTCCGCAGTGATCAGCCCATCTAGTGAGCATATTGAGTGCATTTTGGAGGAGGTCTCTCAGTGTATTAGGATGTTACCCTGTGACGGCGATAGCAACATCATCGGCATACGCAACCACTCTGTAGCCTTCCCTCTCAAGGGATATTAGTAGTTCGTTAACCACTATGTTCCACAGGAGAGGGGACAGAACACCACCTTGCGGAGTGCCTCTACTGACAGACCTTTTTGTGCAAAAATCTCCCAAACTAGAGTTGATTATCCTGCTTTTTAGCATAAGATTAATCAACTCACAGATTGAGTATTCGACGTTTAAGGTCGTCATAGCAGAAGTGATAGCGGATGTGTCAACGTTGTTGTAAGCGCCCTCAATATCCAACAAGGCCACCATAGGATATTCCTTTTTCTCTAGGGAGTATTCGATAGTTCTTACCAGAGTATGCAAGGCTTTGCAGTAAGCATGCTGAGGCATTGATAGTCTCTTCTCAATGTTGTTACGTATATGGATATCGATCAATCGTTCCAGAGTTTTGAGAATGAAAGATGATAGGCTAATAGGTCTTAGGTCCTTAGGGTTGACATGCGAGCATTTGCCCGCCTTGGGAATGAAAACTACCTTTACATCCCTCCATCGCTGAGGTATATAGACCAGATTTATACAACTTTTGAAGATCATCTCAATGATGGGCGAAGTTATATCAATGGTATATTGTAGCTCAAGGTTAAGCCTTAAGGCTTTTTTTAACGTAGACATACCAAGAAAGACTTAACCCTTGTTGACAGTGTAGACGCAACAAGAAATATAATATAACACCACCCTTAAAATACCGTCAAGCTTCGTTGAGTTCAGTTGAAATCTTCAGTAAAAACAATTTTGTTTACATTGGGTGGTTTCTATAACAACGGATTTTTCGGCCTTAGTTCAAAACAAAACAAAATTTCATTCGTATTTCCTTCATTTGAACTTTCCTCCAGGGAAATTAATGAGATTTAAATTAAAATGGATCTCTCTGAAATAATTGCACTCGATCCAAATTATCTCAATGATGAAGTAAAGGATGAAATATTTAATGCACTTATTGGAATAAAAAACATCGATGATGTTCCTAGGAAGAACTTGAGGAAAATTCTTTATGTCTGTTTGGCCATAATGAAACACAAAGGAGAACAAGTGCGTAATTTTGTTTTACGGAAATATCTTTTTCACATTTGATCCTTTTCCTAGGTGGATAATTTACAAGAGCAGTTGGAAACAAAAACTCAACCCGACAGTGGAGGTGTGTACTTTTAAAGTTATTCGATTTACTCTAAAATAAAATTCTTATTTGATTTAAGATGATTCCCGTAGTGACCGAGCTCAGGAAGAAAATGAAAAACTCCAACAAATGGTCAATAAATTGGAAGAAGAAAAAAGTTCCTTCAAAATGAAGATAAAAGAGGTTTGTAGTGAGTTTTTTTTACCGACAAATTATAAGTTACAAACCATTCTTAGATGAACGAGGAAATAAACCACTTGCAGAAAAGATTAACAGAAGCAATGCATTCAGCTGAAAGTGATAAGGATTCATCGGATCCGTTATCAGAGTTAGATCGACAAGAAGAACTTCTCAAGAACATCAATGTGAAAAATAAGCACATTAAGAGGCTATTAAGAGAAATCGAGGTAGTTTTACTTGGTTAATTATCTACAAGGGGAAACTTCTGTACAAACTAATCTATATCTTTTTTTCAAGGCACTTCAAGTATCAAACATTGAACAATCGAAAGATATAATTGACTTGGAAAAACGCCATCAACAAGCTAAAATTCAAGTTCAGGAGTTGAGTTCTAAAGTTGCTCTTCTGGACGGTGAAAATAAAGCTTTAAAGGATAGCGTGAATGAACTCAATGCAGAACTAACAAGATTAGAAGGAAATATAACTTATTTGGAGGATGAACGAGAAAAATCAGAAGCTGATTTGAAAAGCATTATTGAACAACTCGAGACAAAAGCGAAATCATGGCAGTTAGCAATTAGTCAGAAGGACAAAGAAATCAAAAAGCTCAAATCGAAACTCATTACCGTTAAGGATGCTTCATTACAAGAAGAAGTTGAAATTAGTGAGAGAGAAACTGAAAGTGCTGAGGAATCAACAAGAATGATGCATGTAAGTTTCTTCAACCCTTTTGAATTTTTTTTTTTAATGTTTTCTGTCTCATTTCAGGCAATTGAAGCTCGGGATAAAATTATAGAGAAGTTGGAGTCCAAAATCAAAAGTATGGCTGAAGAGATGATTTCATCTACACATCTAATGAACAAGATATCCTCCGAACGTGAGGATGAACGTTCAATGAAATCCAAAAAGTCACGTTCGTGTTGTGAGAGCATCGAAGAAAGCTTAAGTGCAGCAAATAAACGATGCCAAGAACTTTCGGAACTTCTTGACAAATGTGAAGAAGATAATTTGTTAAAATCAAAACAAGCATCCCAGGCTATTAGAGATCTAGAAAATTATCAACAAGGCAAAGACGGTTTACCGAATGCATTGAAGAAAATTGGTAGCTTGGAACAGAAGTTATCAGCTCGAGAGAAACAAATACGTGAACTAGTTTTTGAACTTAATTCAATGCACGAAATATCTGATGAGAATTTGCTGCTCAGGAAAAAACTTAATATTGAAGATGATGTTATTATAATAGCAAAGAATCGAGCTGCGAAAGAAAGAAGTAAGGATAAGCAAATTGATAGACTGACCTTGAAATTGAGAGCATCAGAGGAAATGAGGTTGCAATTGAAACTTGAAAAGAGTGATTTGAGGTTAGAACTTAAAAATTATGTCCAATGTCATTTTATTACAATTTCAACACTTTTTTTTAAGGAAACAACTTATTGAACTTCAAAAATCCCAACCCGGTCCTTTATCACCAAAGCAATATATATCAGAAAATTCACCATCTAAGCCAAGGCCGGAGATTTATTGTGATAACTGTCTTAAAAGTATCACCGTAAGTTCTAACTCTTATTTTAATTTCACAGTGTTTTTAAATAAACTTGTGATTCAAAGGTTCTTCCAGATAATGATATCATCATTCAAGATGTTATAAAAGAGTGGGAAACTAAATATTATGATGTTGTTGAGGAGAATGAAAACCTTCGAATTGGAATGCAAGATATTCTTGAAAGAATTAGAGAATATGATGGTAAGGTTAAAGCTCATATAATCCACTATGATTATCAACTTAAAATTGACATTTTTAAAGAAACTTCCGATCATATCACAATTGATTGTGAAATTCTGGAGCGTCTCTTGAATTCTCTGGGTACTGGAAGGGAAGTTAGTGTGTATAATCCAGTGATGCGGATTCAAAACGAAATTGCAACTCTAAAAGAACGTGAGTATGCCTTGCGAGAGAAGATTAATGCTGCTCAAACAGAGAATGGTGAACAATCCCAAAACGAATCAATCGATGAAGTTAGAGAAGCTGGTGAACTAGCAGGTAGTCCTATTCCATCACTTCCATTAAATCCAATAAGTAGCTCCACAAGACCAACGACTCCTAATATGACATTGGATCAATCACTTTATCCAGTCATTGTTGAAGCTGACATTGAACACGAATCGATGAAGAAAGAATTCTTGAAAACTCTTGAAAAGAATCGATCTCTACAGCAGGAGATTCAGCGTTTACAAGTTTTTCAAGTTCAATTCGAAGAACTCTCATCTCAGATGAATGCTTCGGATAGCGACGTTACCAAGTATTGCTCAGTATTGGTTGAAAAAATTGCTAGCTTAGAAATTCAATTGAATTCAAAAATCAAAACTTTTGATTTTCTTAAGGATGACTTTGATCGAATACTAAATGAAACTAAAGCATCGGAAATGAGAAATATGGCTTTGATAGCTGAACTCAAAAAACAAGTTAACGATCGCAAGATTGATATAAACCGTTTTAAATCAGAAAACGAAGAGCTGAAGAAGAAGAATTCTATTTGCAATCCAGAAGAGTATGGGGAAATGCAGAAAACACTTTTTGGCTTGCAATCACAATTAGCTTTTCTAATGGATCAGATTTTGTCAGGAAAGGTTCCTGATATTAAAATCGATGCAATTTGTGCTGATTATGGGATTATTCAGGAAAATCTTGAGATAGATTTTCTTACTATTGAAGAATATGAAGAATTTCAAAAGCAGAAGATAGAACTTGTTGGAGCTAAGAAGGATCTTCAAACTAAATGCGAGCACTTAGAGGGTTTGCTTGAGATTTCAAATGAACAGGTAGGTGAAATACTCGAGTATAATGTGGTACTTCAGCATTGAAAGATTTCCTTAATTGTTAGGTGATGTCCCAGCAAAAACTTCTTACTGAAATCACAGATAACCACATAAAT
Organism: Eupeodes corollae; assembly: GCF_945859685.1. Lineage (NCBI taxonomy): Eukaryota > Metazoa > Arthropoda > Insecta > Diptera > Syrphidae > Eupeodes > Eupeodes corollae. The sequence goes on from NC_079148.1 coordinate 127,293,382, forward strand.
CTTCGTCATCTAGTTGCCGATCTACAGAGTTCTAATGAGGATAAATTCTTGATAGCAAAGACTCAACGTGATTTGGATAGCGGTAAGTTTAATTATTTTTGTATTGAAGATCTCAAGACCAGAAAGTCTTTTGTAGCGAGAAAAGAAATAATTTCACTTCAATTCGAGAAAGAAAAACATAAAAAGAATGAAGATACTTTAAGGAGCGACTACAAAGCAAAAGTAAAAGAGATTGAAGATCTTAAACAGAACTTCCAAAATATAATGAAGAACAACGAAATCAAACAAAAGTAAGCTTTTTCCAATCCCATGGACTAACAGATCCATGGAAACTAAGATTTCCTTATTTGCAGGTTTCTTCAGAAATCCTTGATGAACTTACGCCAAAAGTACTTTAAATTCACTCCATTGATATTTGTATCGAACTTTATTTATGCATATTCCAAATTTACAAAGCGTCTTCGAGATGAAGAACTTAAAATGCAAAATCAAATTTCGATGCAGATTGATCAAATTTTAGCTTCCAAAATACAAAGTTCAAACGAAACAGACAACAATTCTCAAGATATGATAAAAGTAAGAAATCAACATTGAAAATAATCAAAACTATTTTAATAACTTATTTTCTTTTTGGGTAAAAAGCTTGTTAAGACTGAAACAAAAGCCAAATATTTTGAAGATCAAGTTCAGACATTGAATGATAGGAATATAGCACTTCAAATTGAAATTGATAAACTGTGTCTATCAATTGTTAAGGAAGATGAGCATTGGAAGACAATAGAGGCTTTGTTTGGTAAAGAACATCAAACAGCAGAGTTTATTGAACAATTAACTCAAACTGAAGCTATTGGTAGGCTACCAACCTTTATTTTTCATTTCTTCTTGAGAAAATATTTTTTTTCTTAGAACTTAACGATTCAAGCACAAACACTGAACCTGATGATGAAAGACAGAGTAATATCCCAGTTATTCCAAAGGTTGATAAAAACCTCTCGCCTATAGACACTCCAAAGAAAGAAAAAGTAGAAGTGGAAGTCACTCATTCAGAGGCTCAGACAAATCCAATTGATATGGCAAATAAGCAGACGTCTCCTATCAGAACGACTATTGAAAAACCAGAGAATGCAGATAAGCCGCTCCTGGGATCTCAAGGTGTTCAGACATCACCAATAAAGGAGGTCACAGCACCAGATTTAGCAACTCAGGCAGTCCAGACTTCACCTACCAAGAATCCGGAAGGTAAAAAGGATTCCCAAGCGGTACAGACTTCACCGCAAGCGTCACCAAAACAGCAACAACCCTTAGAATCTACCGAAAAAGTTCAAGATTTAGAGAAAAAGTTATCCGAATCGGTTTCATTAGCTGAAGAAAGGAAAATCGAATTGGAAAAGGCTGAGTTGAGGTAATTCAAGTTATCAATTATGAGAAAAAATGTTAAAAATATCACAACTATTATAGGATCATTGAATATTCAAAAAATATAGAAGAGATGGACAAAAAGTTTAAAGATCAGGAAGAGAAGCTGCAACTGCAAAAGTCAAAATCAAATAACCCAGAGGAGAAAGAAAGCACCCAAATTGGAATTATTGAGGTAAGATTTGATCCTTAAACTTGTTATCCATTATAAATTTCTTGTTTTTTTTTTTAGAAAACCATATTGTCTTTCCACACTCTTCTTTCGGAGAAGGACAAATCCATAACCAAATACCAGGAACTATTGACTTCCGAACGAACCGAAAACGACGAAGCTTGTGCTAAATATGAAAAGACTATTGAGTCCCTTCAAAAAACAATGAAGGATTTTAATGAAAATATCAGAGCCAAAGATGAAGAAATTCTAGAACTGAAAAGTAAAATACAAGCTTTTCGAGGATCTGAAAAAGAAAAGCTTGAAATTGGTGTAACAGGTACTGATGACAATGGTGATAATAGTTTACAGGAAATTTCAGATGAAAAGATTGAGGAAATGTTTAATGATGATGCTGTGAGTGAGCTTTCAGAAAAGAAGGCTACGGAAGTTACAAGAGATTTGTCAATGGAATTAAAGAACAAAGAGAAATATTGGGAAAATTCTTTGAGAGTTAAGGAAGAGGAAATTATTTTATTAAAAGAGAAGTAAATTTGTGTTAAATGTTCTAGATACAAAATTGGATATAATTTATTATTTCGATTACGTTTAGGCTTCATCTTTGTAAAGAAAAGGAGAAGACTGATTGTGGAGCTAATTCTGAAATCGAACAGCTGAGAATTCTATTGGAGGAAAAAGATAAACACATCAATGATTTGATGGACACTCTCAGCAATTTTCATGTAAATATTTTTTTGAAATTTGGCCTTATTTTTAAATTTCTGATTCAGGAAGAGGTCATACCTACAAACAATTTATTTGAGTTCCAATTAAGCCTTTTAAACTTATATCCACAGGATGATCAACAGCGGTTTTTCAACGATTCATCTACCTATTCAGCAGATCAAATATCTCAACTTGCAGCCAGTCTTACACGTTCTGAAGCCACAAACAAAATCTATCAGGCACAGCTGGAAGCCTTACGTCGCCAGCTTAACAATCTCAATCAAAGAGAAAAACAAGCTCGAGACTTGAACAATTCTCTCCGAAATCAATTGATCAAGCGACCAGTGGTTTCTATAAAAACCGAACTCAATGCTCGCTTGAAAACTGAAAATCTTCAGAAGAAAGTATGCCAATTGGAAACTGAACTTGAGGAGGCACAACTTCAAATTAAACGCCAACAAGTGGTTATCGATGCTAAGCGGGCGAAGAGTAATAATGAAGTTGGCCTTTGGGAAAAGCAAAAACGATGGCAGCAAACTGCTGAAAAATACAAAACTAAATTTGAAGAGACAGAAACTGCGCTAGAAAAGCAAAAGGCTTTATTGCATTCAGCTAGAACGACGATAGCTCGTTTGGAAAAAGACAAACAAGTTCTCGAGTCTAGAGTGGGAAAAGCCCCGAATGCTTTAAAATGTTGTCGTACACCATCATGTCCGAATCTTCAAGGCACCAAGTATACTCCATCTGAGACTCCAGAGACCTATACTGGTGGCAGTGATAGTAGTAGTCCAGCAAGAGGGATGCATTTTCTTGGTGGTAACCACAATGAATTGATTGAGGCTTTGAAGGCGAGAATAGAGATGCAACAGAGGAAGATTATAGCCATGGAAATGGAGGGAAAAGGAAGTAATGCTCTAACTACTGAACTGGAAAAAATCCAAGAGAAATATTCGGCTATTGAAGCCCAAAATATACGGCTAGAAGCTAGAAATCTTCAACTACAACTTGACAATGATATGCTGCGCCAAGGCGATTCTGGCGAAAGGATGCAAAAACGGTTAAAACACCTGGAAGAGTAAGTTTCTTTTCTCAATGGACTAGTAAATGAGAATGATACAGTTTTTTTGTTTTCCTAGTTACATAATTGCTCTGAAGGAAGAACTAGCACAAGCCGAGGCTAGACGACAATTGAACTTCGAACCGAAGCAAGACAGAAAGTATGCGCCCGGTCAAGCTGAACAGACAATACTTTCTTTGAGGAGTATCATTGAAAAGCTAAGAGCAGAAAATAGATACTTAAAAGAGGGATCGAGGCCAATCGACATGAGGGTTGGTATTAAGTTCTTCTTCTTAGAGAAGTAAATTTTAAAATCTTCCATGCAGGCCAAAGAAGCTCCGACGGAACTAACAAGACTTCAAAGTATGTACACAGAATCTCTAGACAAAATTTCAGCTCTACAAATAGAACTTCAGCTAAAAGCTAGATGCCAAAATTGTGGAAACAAGGGTCGTGTAAGAGTTTTCATATTTTACTATAAAATAAAACCTTAAATACTTTATTTTAATTTGTAGCTAGAAGCATCTACAAATGATGAAGTTCGTTTTATAAAAGATCAACTCTTTAAAAAAACACAGCTTTTGGAAAAGGCTAAAATCTTACTTACTCGAGCTGCTGCCAAAGAGAAAATTCTTAAGGAACAGGTTGGTACATGACATAACAAACTACAATTAACATTTTTAACAAAATTGTTTCAGCTATCTTTGTGGAAAAGAAAGTGTTCTGAATTACAAAATGTTCCAGTCATTGATGAAATAAGTGAATAAGAGAAGACGTTAAATCTTCGTTTTTGTAATTTGTTTTATTGTAAAATATATATATGCGTATTTTTGGGTTGAGCTTTAATGTTGTATTAAAATAACGATCTATTTTTTTTTTCTGGAACCACGATCTGTGCAGAGGACGCCAACAAATCGGCTTCTAGCTTTACTATCATCAGTTAAACATTTTAACTGCTCTGGGATTCCCAATCCCTTTTACACCCTGAGGATTATATTTATAGGCATATAATCGTTTAGTTCCCTTAAGAGTGTCATCAATCCATTGCCATTCACACTTGACTTGTTCTCTGCGGCACAATTTCTGGTTAAATAAAGTTTGCGGCTAAATCTGTAGGATATGACTCAAGGCTGGATATGGTAACCGAGACTTTCCGTGTTTTCGAAGACTCAATATGAAATAAGTAATTTTTTTCCTAAACACCGTTTATTTTAATAAATATGATTTAAAATCAAAAAAAAAATATAAACCAGGATAAAAGTGTTCATATGTGCGTTTCGCCCCGATGTGATGGTTGGGCTCATCAGAAGATGACCATTACACCTTGTATTGAACCATATTTTCCCGAATAAATCGGGATTCCTTTTAATCCGATCTACATAGATCAACTCCAAACTATATAGTTGCTACAAGTCTTCAAAGAAGATAAATTGTAGCTATTTTTATTGTCTTGCTATCGGACTTAGAAGATTAGCCCAACCATTACATCAGGGTGAAACAAATATTTGAACACTTTTATGCTGGTTCATATTTCGTTTCGTGATTTTAAATCATATTTTTTTAAACAAAGCTTTAACGAAAACGAAATCACCAAAAACAGACTTTTCATAAATTATTTATCTTTTAATTTTCTTACAAAATTTCCAACATTTTATTAATTCATTTCGATTTCATTATAAGTGTATTTGAGTTTCAATGTAATCGCATTTGGTGTTGTAGAATCAGCAACCATCAGTTCTTGGCCATCGCGCAAACCAAGTTCAGACAATGACTGAGTTAAATTCCCTCGAGTTCGTTCTTCGATACTTTTAACAGTCGACATGTAAAGAGTTTTATTCTTACCATCGATAAAAGCAGTAATTCCTGCAAAATGAAAAACTAAAAGCTATACAAATATTGCAGAGTTAATATCGTCCTATTTTCTTAACCTGGATTTTTCATTTGATAAGTTGGACTCTCACACAGCATTTTGATGAAGTCCTCTAGAGTAGTTGTATTTGGATCATCAACCAAAACCTTTTGAGGCACATTACTGCATGACAAACAATTATCATTTTTTTCAGCTTCATACGTGAAAGTGTAGATTCCGGCCAAGTCATTGAAAACCATGTAATTCTTCATGCTGTCATAACAACTAGTGGTAAGTTTGAAGACCTATAAGCGAGAAGACATATACATTAATTTTTTAAATGTCGGTTTAAGCATAAATAATTACCTCAGTTGCGCAAGCAGCAGCAATAATAGCATTTGTACTAGCTACTGCCGGAATAATATGCTTTACAACTCCCTGAACCAGTCTAAAAAAAGTAACTTTACAAAATTCTTCCTTTGAATAAGAACTTAAACTTATCTCACCGATAAGTGACTCCAGATATATTAAATTGTTGAGCCCTTTCTAATGCTCGTTCGTAGATCCACGAAATGTGTTGTGGATCATCCCCATCCAGTGGAACATCGAATGGATTTTCCTTTTCCCATTGAATGATTTTCACATACTCGATACAGTGCTCTGGCAGTCGAGGAGTATTTGCAATCGTGCACAGGGGATAGTTAACCTGTGGCGGGAATAGACCCAGAGTGCATTCAATGCATGCAGTGTAGCCTGGCAAAATGACACGGGCATTTCCTTTGAAACCCTCAGTCCCACCATCGATCATGGGAATGATGGTAGAAGGATCGATAGATCCGTCATCTTCATAGCCTAACATAGCAATCAACATGCCATTGATCCACCTTCGGGCTACAATGGAATCAAGTCCACAAACAACAATGTGGAATTGTTGATAGAATGACTCGTCGAAGTCTTGGATTTTAGCAAAGTGTGGAGTAACCTTGCAAGTGGGAATTCTAAAAGACTGTCAAGAAAAAAAAACCTAAACTACGAGATCCTACAATTTACCTGGCATTTATAAAATTTGCAGCACATTCCGCTTTTGATGAACCAATGTCCTTGCGTCGAAAAAGGAATTGTCTATTTAGATTTGAGAGATCAATGGTGTCCATATCGATGACATGAATATCACCACATCCCATAAGGGCCAGATCTTTTAGCAATTCACAACCTAAGCCTCCAGCACCTTTACAAAGTTTTCTTATTTTAATTTACAAATGGGAACAACTTTGTTGGTATATTCCTTACCTATGACCAGAATTTTACAAGTATTCAATAAAAACTCGAGATTATCTGCAGACGGAGTAAAGTCAGCCTTGCAAAATGGCCTAGGACGTTCCAGGATTTTTCTCAAATTGGTCCATTTCTTGTTGAGATGTATTGTGCTGGCATTTGGAGATGGAGTTTCTGTTGCCATGTTTTTGTATTCAATTATTTTGAAATTAATAAATTTTCCGGCAAATATTCCAAGTGACAAATTTTTAAAACCAATCAAAACTTAAAAGTCAAAACTTTTAGGAGAAACGTCAAATGCCTGAATATATTGAACAGGAATGTGTCGGAGGTATAACCAAAAGAAAATCAATTACCTCTAAGGCGTTGTTGATATGTAACTCATTTAAGGCGCAAGTTATTGCCTTCGTTGGTTTTTATCATTAAAACTTTTTATTGGATTTTTTTGACAGGTTGGTTATAGTGATCATTGAAATTTTCTGCCATTGATTAAAATCAAGCGTTCTAAGTAAGAGTTGATCATTTAAAGCATTAAACATTAAACATTTACTAAGACGAATATTCTTTGTTAAATAAAGTTATTTTTAAAGAAGCGAGCTTTTTATTCTTGAGTTTTATTTTTATGCCAAACATAATAAGTTCAACTTTCATATTCGCTTTAAATCTGTTATTTTTAAAAACCAATGATAGGTACAACTGGCCATTTATCATTTTATTTTAGTCCTATTTAGTATTTAATAATTAATATTAAGAGAAATTAAAATTAATTTAATGAATCCAATCTACACAATTTAATGAAGTGTCAAAATTGTGAACATAAACAAATATGATAAACTAGATAACCAATATATTTAAATGTCCTTAGGTGGTTGTGTAAAACAGAAATTTACATCACTTGTATATATAAGGCTAGGCGCGCACATGCAACTTTTTCGAAACCAAATAGTTTGATCGTTAGTTGCCCAAACATCGCGCACATAAGCAACTTCAAAAGCAATCAACGAAATAAACCAATACACAGGAAACATTATTCACTTTTTCTATCTCATATACACGAAACGAAATTGTTTCAAATCTGTCCTATTCTTTTGCTTATGAAAGAAAAGAGTAGATGTATTGTTGGAATACAAATTTCTGGAAATTAATTTTTACAAATTGGCACAAAACAAAATGCCCCCAAAAAAATTGTGGCTACTGGATGACTGCGATTTTCCTTTTTTTGGTTTCCTTTCGGTTGCCAACACTTTTTTAACACTGCCATTTTTGATGGATGCTAATTTTTTTCAATGAAAATAAAACATCTTTTAATTTTTCTTTACTTATGTATTTATTTTTAGTGATACAAATATAATAGATCTTCAGTAACTAACTTTATGCTTATACCTTCCCATAACTCAAATAAATGACATTCTTAAATAATGAATCATAAAATGAACTTATTCCTTTATTTATTTTTATTTATTTATTCCTTTAACTTAATAAGTAATCATATTAAGATCTCGTGGTTAACGTAAATAATTTAGGCCTACTGAATCACTTATTTCATCAATTTAATTGCCAGCACTGCCAAAGCTCATTAGAATGGTCGATAATACCGCGACCATTTAGTCGGATCGCTCCCACACTATGTGCCGCTTCCAAATACAAATAAACTTTGTATTTCTTCTTTCTTATTTTACCGCAGGCAATCGGACAATCAAACCCTCCATACTGAAAACACCTTCGACAATAATCAACATTTTTTTTCCATAGTTTGCCTATTTTGGCTCACCATTAATTGTACATTGTCGCAGAACACTGTCCAGATCTTTCATGTCATTGTGTTTGGATACTTTTGTTGTGGCTCCTGACAATCGAATGCCAAGTATAATCGATGCATGATTCTTTTCCCAAGTAGTTGTACTTCAGGTTCAGACATCGTGTTTCTGTTCCAGTGAACTCGAATGTCTAACCGTAGCCCTTGATTATGAGATCCTTGAGGGTTACCTCCGCCCCATGGACACTGCATATCGGTGGATTCCAGCAATCTCGAGCTCTCCGATAGACATAGCGTGAATAGAAGCTCTCGAAGACATCGTAAAGCGCAACATAACCCTGAAAACAAATAGAATTTCAGACTCAGTCAGTTCGTGGATTTCAAATCGATTCAAATCGTCATCTTACCTCTCGAGTATTTTTTTCGCGACTTTTGGGTCACACATCAATTAATTGATGTAGCCCAATAAAATCCATGACATCTTAGGCAGGCTGTGTGTAGAGGAACCTCTTCAAATGAAGATTTGCACCGATTAGGATCGTCTTACTGATACTGCTGCTCCTGTGGCTGCTTTTCTATTGCAGTATTGTGTATGTTACTCTTTATTGTATATATTTTCATTCTGGTTAATATCATTCGACGGCGACAGCGTTGTTTTACTCTTAACATTCCCATTTATAAGGGGCAAAATTCCATTTGAAATAATTGTGCCGTTTGATGAGGGATTACGCTTTATTGCATTTTGTAAACGATGACGCACTTCGATATGATTGAAGAACATAATAATCTGAAAATAAGAACAAAATTAAAAAATGTTTTGTTTTGAGATACAAATTATATTTACCAACGCCTTTCAGTACATAAATACATTTGACGTTTAAAAAGTAGTAAATTGAATTATGAGAACAAACTTACGAGAAGGATATATTATTCTGCGCATCTGGAAGTATCCTACTAACCTCGTCACACTTTAAAGAATCATTCCACTGAAATTCTCTAATACAAACATACGAAAGAAACTATTTAGTTGCATGTGCGCGCAGTTACGTGTATCATAGTAGGATACAGACATTTTTTATGGGTTTAAGCAACTAATAAATTTTCGCAATCAATGTATGAAAGAGAAAACTAGTGAAATTTAGATGTAAGGTGGTACTCTTCCCTCAGAATTTTTTGTGAAAGGAAAACATTGACTAATTTTTTTTCTCTCTTGCACTTAAAGAAAATTATTCAACAATTTAGTTGAATGTGCGCGCAGTTACCTTTAATTCCTTGTGACACAAACTAAGGAATTGGTTTGAGGCGATCGTTTAGTTTGTGTCAAAACACAAACTAAAAAGTTGCTCGAATGGGCGACCGAATGGTTTCTGCATGTGCGCGGACTCTCGTATAAGTCTATAGTGCTCAGATTAGAAACCAAACAGTTTCGAAACTAAAAGTTGCATGTGCGCGCCTAGCCTAAAGGTTGATCCCAAGTTTAAGTGCTTCTAAAATAGCTGACGTTCAAGCAAATGATGGAATATGACTTAACCCTCAAACTGTTCAAAACTTTCTGCATTCAAAGGGATATAATGGTCACACGGTATAAAAAATCTCTATATTTCAAAAGGAAACGTTTTAATACGCTTGAACTATGCAAATGCATACGTTTCGAAATCAGATGATTTTTGGTAGACTGTGTTATACCTTGACGGGAGCAGGTTTAATGTCTTTGGGTCGGACGGTCGCAGATTTGTGTGGAGGAAACCAAACAGAGCATTAGATGTGAAGAATTTGCAATCAACGGCGGTAAAACATGGAGGTGGAAATGTTATGGTCTGGGGAGCTTTGGGGTCCAATGGTGTGGGAAATTTAGTTTTTATTGAAACAAAAATGCATAAAAACAAATATTTCAAAATTTTAAAGGAAAATTTGAAAGCCAGCGCTTTAAAAATTGGCCTTAAAGACGACATTTTACTTGTGCAAGACAACGATCCTAAACATTCATCAAGGATAGTAAGGGAGTGGCTTCTCTATTATGTTAAATCTCAATTGGCTCATCCTCCACAATCCCCAGACGTTAATCCCATTGAGCATCTTTGGGATAATTTAGGAAGAAACCAAAAATAAGTCCGAGAATCAAAAATAAGTAATAAAACCAGTTAAAAGCCGTTATATTGGAAGATCGGAACAAAATTTCGCTACTAAAACTTACATATTTATATACATAATTAAGTTTTTTATCACTGTGCGTGCAATTTTTTGACCTTTGATTTATTACTTTGCTTATTTGTTGCATTTTTTTCATGAAGTTTGTAATTTTGTTTTGTTGTTAATCCTCATATAATAAACAATACCAAACATGAAAAAAGAATGGTTGAAAATCAGTTTTTCTTTAAATACCTTAGCTATTATTTGGAAAAATAACCTTTACGAACAATTTTTTGATATAGTGTACGTTTTTTCAAAGCTTTAAATTTATGTTTGCATATATGTTTTAAAACTGAAAAAAAACATCAACATTTCCTTTTAAAGTAAAACTTTATAATTTTATTAAAACCACTCACAAAATAACTCAGTTCAGAAAGTAGTCGAACACACTCTTTTTCACATCACCCACCCTTACACAACTAAACTGTTCTCATTTTTCCTACCATGTTTGTTTCTGTCAACAAATGTCAAACATTGGAAATTCGCCCATATAAACCCATAACAAAATTTCTTGGTTGTCATTCATCATTTTTTATTCGCAATTTCGTGAAGCGCTTTTCTTTAATCGATTAATTTACTACTTTTCATTCTATTTTTCTTTTAAAAACTTAAATCCCCTCCGAAAAATAACAAACTCCCTAAATAATACACCAATTCTTAATATCTCCAAACAATCCATCTCAACATCAACAACTAATTAAAAAAAAAATGATAGTGAAAGTGAAAAAAGTGCTTCCTTTAAAAAAATAACCCTTGACCATATTCAAGGTTATTTTCCATATTCACCCAAAATGTAAGCAGAAAAGAAAGAAATTTTATTTATTCGAAAAGAAAACATAATTGTAAATTTATTGCAAAACAATCACTTTCGTCCTTGAAGTTAAGAAAAAACAAAAACCTTTTTTATTTGGCGGTGAATATAAAATCAATGTCGCATTTTTATAACTAAGACTTTTATTCAAACAACAACAATGGTCAAGTAAATACATAATATCTTTACTCTCAAAATTAAACAAAAAAAAATAAGAATACCAGTCACAAGACCCAAACGAACACTTTATAACCGATAACAGTGTTTACTTGCATCTGCTGTACAAACAAACAAATTTATACTCTTTTTATTTTTTGCTTTTGCAAATATTTGGTTTTTATTTCTTTAATCAACGTTAAAAAAGAGAAGTATGGCAGAAAACTCGACCATGAATTCAGTGTCATTACTGACAACAGACGGACAAGAATCGGAAACACCATCGGTTTCGATGGACAATTTTTATCCAGCTCTAGTTCAGTGCTTTGGAATTATTATTTGTGGGTAAGTAAACCATGTTTAAGTGTCATCTATTCTTTTGCTTGCTATGCATGCACACTGTACAGTGAGAGGGTTGATCTAGAAAACATAACGTAGGTGTTTTGCAAAACTTTGTGCTGACGCAAGCAACCCTCTAGTGATGTTTTGTGTCGTCGTTTTTGTGATATGATAGAATCTTCCATTTGAAAGGGGATGAATTGTCTTTGGGTTGTGAAATACTTGAAATGTGGGTAGAACTGTGAACCTCGAAAAAGCCTCGTCTTTATTGGGTGGGAGCTTCTTGTGCGGGAATGCGAGATATTAAAGGTTATCTATTTTCGGCAAAATATGTGAATTAATAGAGAGTCAGGGAAACGTGAGTTATTTTAATGGAATGCCAAACTTCATTTGAACCCAATTTCAGCAGTCATCAACGTTGGCTGTAATAAATTAATAGAGATTCCGGCACTTGTTGAATAATTAAATTGAAATTCATTGAAGAAATTTGTTTTAATTTGATTACAATTTTATGTTTGTATAAAGAGTTTAGTCAGTTTAATTCAGAATTTAGCCACACAAATAACGGGCTCATAGTCTTGCAACGTAAACCTATACTTTAAATAATTAAATCGATGTTATTTGTATTTCCTATTAGTTCCGCTAATAATTGAAATCATTATTACTTGATGAGTTATAAATTTTAAAAGATTCACAACATGGGGAATTATTTGATTTATGGCTTTTTAAATCGACAGCAAAGCACAAAATCCATTCATAAAAAAGTTAAAGCTGAAAAACGATTAAATTTGTATAGTAATGAAAGTGAAAAAAAAGATAAAATTTATCATGCTTTAAGGCCTTTCCATACCTAGGTCCAGAATAATTTAAAATTGTTTGCAACAACTAAAGATAATAATTCTTGTTTTATTAGGTTTTTAACCTTTTTGCAATGACTCAGTATTGTTAAAGTATGACAATAACTACTAAAGTATATCTGAATGGAAAAAAACAATATAAAAAAGAGATAATGGATAGCGAAATGTTTAACAGATGTAACACTTTTTTTTTTAATTATTTTTTCAATTGTTTTTTTCCACGCGTCATAAAGAATTTCTTTCCATAAATTTTTTTAAAAACATTTGCGTTACTGTGAAGTTCAATAGGAACTTTGTACCTATGTATATGCAAAAATTTGGAAGTTTAATTATAAGGATGTCTTTAAAAAAATAACCCTTTGAGAGTCTGCATTGAAAAAATCATGTTAAGGGGATCATCCCATGTGGCGGCCTGTATTTTAAGTAATTTTTATGATTTTTTTCCGAATAGTAAATAGATACAACTCTATTAACTTTATTATATATATTTTAATGTCAGTTTTATGATGCTGTATATGGCAATGCTGAGTTCAAATCCGCACAACTAGTGTTGAATTATTTATCTAAAGCGAGGTCTGGTTTTAAGGTATGCCACTTTAATGCTAGAAGTTTGAATGATCAAAAATTTGACTACATAAAAACTGTTTTCGATGGTACAAAAGTAGATGTTATTTGTGTGAGTGAGACCTGGTTTGATCCTGAAATTCCTGACCACATTCGTAATTTAAGTAACTACACCCTAATACGGAATGATAGGGTCACTTCTATAACGGGCGGTGGTGTTGCAATTTATTGTAGATCGAGTCTAAAATGTAAAATATTATCCAGGTCAGATAATAATGGCATAGAATTCATTATAGTAGAAATCTCTGATTCGAATACAAAATGTTTGCTAGCATGTGTCTACAACCCTAAAAGAACCTGTTCATTCACTCCTTTCTTCACAGCACTAGAATCTTTCATTATATCATATGAACACATAATTGTCTGTGGTGACTTCAATGTTGATCTACTTAAAAGGGACTCTACTTCATTTCAACTTCTTGACGCTATTGCTGGTTCAGGTCTTAATGTAATCAATAAATACCCAACTAGATACGCTCCAAATTGTTCCCCAAGCCTACTTGACCTCATTATTGTATCTGAACCAACAAACATTATTCTCAATGATCAATTATGTTTTGATGAAATATCAGACCACGACTTAGTTTTCAATTAGCTACTAGCTTTGAGCCAAGGCTGGCTTACTTTATGATGGAGTTAACGATTTTTGCTTTGAGACGGTAACTGAAGACGAAATTATACGAACTTTTAAATCCTTGAGGTCCGAGGCTATAGGCGAAGACGGTATTCCGCTAAGATTTTTGAAACTTGTCCTACCCTGCTTGATTAACACTCTCATTCATGTTTTTAATCACTGTATTGTCACTTCTACGTTTCCTATTGCGTGGAAAGCAGCCAGGATAACTCCTGTTCCGAAAAAGCCCACACCTTCCGAACTCGCCGACTACCGGCCAGTAAGCCTTTTACCTTGCATGTCCAAAGTTCTCGAAAAAATCCTTACTAAACAAATTATTGACCATTTTACGTCCAAAAGATTGCTTTCTCCATACCAATCTGGATTTAGAGCTAACCATTCCTGCTCTACAGCATTGGTAAAGATCTTAGAGGATGTAAGACTCGAATACGATAAAGACAATATCTCAGTACTGTGCCTATTGGACTTCTCGAAGGCTTTTGACAAAGTTGATCATCGAGTTCTTTGTCAAAAACTTGAGCACTACTTTGGTTTTTCGAATTCAGCTGTTCGTCTCATTGGTAGTTATTTGTGTAACAGAACTCAGCGTGTATGTGTTGGAAACAATTTTTCAGCACATACGTACTTGAAGATGGGCGTGCCACAAGGCTCTATTCTGGGGCCAATTTTGTTTTGTGCCTTTATCAACGATTTGCCTTCGGTTTGTGAGCACGTCTCTTTTCATCTATATGCAGACGATATACAAATTTATCTCTCACGTAGAATCGGTTTAATAGAGGATCTTGTCTTTCGCGTTAATGAAGATCTTGAGAGAATTTCTAACTGGGCTAAGGAAAATGGTCTAGTGCTCAATCCCAATAAAAGTCAAGCCCTACTAATTTCTAAGAAGACATACAACCATAGAGATCTACCTTCGATTACTTTAAATAGTGCCCATGTTAGTTTTGTAGATTCTGTGACCAGTCTTGGATTCAAAATCTCTAGGGATCTCTCTTGCAGAGACCATATAAATTATGTCATTGCACGTATTTACGGAACTTTAAGAAAACTATGGGTATCTAATTCTTTTACTCCTCAAGAAACAAAACTTCGTCTTATGAGAACTCTACTCGTACCAATCATTTCCTTTTCTGAAGTCGTGTATCCGAAACTGAATTCTTTATCTGAATACAAACTACGTGTGGCGCTTAATGACATGACTCGCCACGTTTATGGTATTCGCCGATATGACCATATCTCTGCTTTCAGCAAAAAAATTCTTAAGTCCACTATGGTCGAATACGTAAATTTCCGTATTTGTATCTTTCTCCACAGAATTATTCGCACAAGAACACCTGAGTACCTTTATGAAAAAATTGAGTTCTGTACATCGTCAAGAACAAATAATAAGCATTAAGAGGATAACGGATGCAGTAAGTTTCAAGACCGAGGTTTTTAAACATTTTTCGAACAACTAGGATGTTAAGGGGGAAATATTAAAGAAGAAGAGAGGAAAAGTCTTATATGTATTATTAAAAAAAAAAAAAAATATTTTTAGAAGCCTAAGAATTATCTTATTGTATATAGAATCAAACAGCACTTTAATTGTTCAACTAAAGTACAAATACTATAAAAGACATTGTCATAGTGTATTGTTTACAATAAAGAAATTGAATTGAAAGAAATTGAATTATCATTTATTAACATAGTTCGACAGTATAAAAAAAAATTATTTATTGTTATTACAAATTCTTTATTGTTCTCGATAAATGAACAATCTTTTAATAGCTAAGAATAAAAGCATGGCAAATGTTGCCGTCTGCCTGAATTGACTTATTTCGAGTTTACATTTGTAATATGTAATTAATACCTACATATATAAAACTGTTACGGTAACCTAAAGCATGACTAATATAGGAGCATAGGGGTTTCCAATATAGATTACCATTTAAGAGTTGCTTTGTATATTCAAGTGTTAGAAGGTTTTGTGAAAAGTTAAGCCTTCTAATTTCCTGTAACATTGGACAAACAGCTAAGAAGTGGTACACATCCTCAATTTCATTACGGTTGCACAAAGTACATTTTGGATCAAGGTCTACTCTACGTGGCTTATAGTTTAAATTCAGCATCTCAGTTCTTGCATTAAAAATAAGGCTTATTTGCTTTATAGATAATTTTTCGTTAAAACAATTACTTCTGTAGAATGTGTGGTTTAGGCGTTTTGTATATGAGTCTAGTGCTAGAAGTTTGAGCTCTATGCAAACACTGTAAATAAAGAGAGTCATCTATCTTTACTATGCATTTATAGAAAATTTTTTGCCAATCGGCTAGAGGTGTATTATTAAGATTTAGATTAAAGCAATGCTGATTAGCCAATTCGTACCATTCTTTAAAAGGCGATAATTGAGATCTGAGTGCGTATTGCATTATTTTTTTGTGATGGTTTGTATCATTTCTATTCATAACTTTAACAATATAGTCCGCATTTGTTTTTAAATTGCCTAGGAATATTTGTGCTATACCGGTTTCTACGTGGATAGCATACGTTGGAGTTAAACTAGCTAGTTTGAAAATGCATTTGAAAAAGAAACGTTGAACAACTTCGAATTCCTCCATGTTTCGATAGCCAAAAACTTGATCTGCGTAACAAAGGCACTTTCTTATAGTTGCATCAAATACTCTAAACTTGGCAGTAG
This sequence comes from Eupeodes corollae, assembly GCF_945859685.1. Lineage (NCBI taxonomy): Eukaryota > Metazoa > Arthropoda > Insecta > Diptera > Syrphidae > Eupeodes > Eupeodes corollae. The sequence continues at coordinate 127,309,898 of NC_079148.1, forward strand.
TATCGACATATTTATTGCAAAAGAATTTACTCCACATGAGATTTATTGCTGTTTTGGCAGCAATACATTTTTCTTTAACATGAGGGCGGAGATCGAGGTTATATGTTATTAGAAAACCTAAGTATTTGTATTGAGATACTATTTCTAACGGTTCGCGATCTAAAAACCATTTTTCATTGGGAGCTCTTCTTCGCTGAGTACTTTCAAAAATTATTATTTTTGACTTTGTGGCGTCAATTTTGAGATCCCACAAATCACAAAATCTTATGAGTTTATTAATTTGAAGCTGTTAAGATGTGGGGTTATCAGCCAAAATAACAATGTCATCCGCGTATAAAAGCATCTTTATAAGTGTATCACCGACAATGACTCCACCCGGAAAATCTTTAGATACATCGTCAATAAATAGTGAAAACATAATTGGACTCAATCCACATCCTTGAGGAACACCATATGTTGTATTAAAAAAGTCAGACATCGAATTTCCATTCCAGACTGCAGCAGAGGTGCCAGTTATAAGGAGTTTGTACAGATTTAGAAATTTAGTGGATAAACCCAAAGTAGATAATTTATATATTGAAGAGTCTCTGTTCACCGTGTCAAATGCCGCCTGAAAATCAACGAAAGGCGTAAATTTTCTTTTTCTTTTCAAAACAATTCTTTAATATGCTTGTAAGAGCAAATATATGGTCTATTGTAGATAATCCTGCTCGGAAGCCGGCTTGGATAATATTAAGGAGTTTATTCTCTTCAACCCATTTTGTCAACCTTTGGTATAAAAGATGGGTGAATATTTTCCTAACAAAAATGTTAGATAGTTAGATTTGCTGCTGTGGTTGTTCTAGTTTTAAGTAGTTTATAGGTAGAATATATAATTTAAGTTAGTTCTAAGTTTTATAGTAAGGACCTTATTTTAAGTAGTTTTTAAGTAAAAATAAAAAAAAAGGATCTTGATATTAGTTTTTTTTTTCAAAATTTCAAGTGGGTAAGGATTCCGATCCCACTGAATTCTTTATTCAAGGGTATAACTTGGTGCCATTATTCTTTTCCCACCATGGTCTCGCCATATATATTAGGAATGATGTTGCTTATCAGTTTTTGCCACAATATGGTCTCTGCATCAATTCTTTTTTCAATTTTATGTGGTTTAAATATTCCGTTAACAAGCAAATCATTCACTATTGCTTCCTTTATCGAAGCCCAAATCTAGACAGAGTATCAACTTCTCGTGAATTTGATGCTTTGTCTGATTCCATCCAAAGAATTGTTTCGTCCTATCCTCGCACCGAAATTGTTGTTACGGGCGATTTCAATGTACACAATTCTTCATGGCTTCAACATTCGGGCCAGTCAACACCAGAAGGAGTGTGTGCTGAGATCTTCGCTGAGTTAAACCACCTAACTCAGCTAGTCAACGAGCCCACTCGAATATCGGACGTGGTAGGTCGAGCAGAAAACACTCTTGACTTGTTTCTTACCTCTGACCCTGGTAAGTACACTATTAGCGTTCTATCTCCTCTAGGCACATCTGACCATTGTGTCATATCAGCAAATTTCTCGTGTAAAAACTCTCCAGTTAAAGAAAGAGCTCCTAAGAGAACCGTTTGGCAATACGAGAAAGCCAACTGGGACGGTCTCAATAATTACTTCAGGATCTTTAACTGGTCACTATGCTTCCTCGATATTGACGTTGACGCCAGCGCTGATATGATCACAAGTTTGATTCTCCTGGGAATGAGAACTTTTATCCCGAATAGGGTTAGGACCTAAGGAAAACGCATGGTTCGATGCGAGCTGTAAAGAGGTTATTAGGGTTAAGAAGGTAAGTTTCCGTTGTTTTAAAGCCAATCCAACTGAGGAAAACCGGAATAAGTTCAAGCAAGCCAGGAAGGTCTGCAACGCCCATATTCGACGGACCAAATTTTTACATGACCAAAAATTACCGCAAAAAATACTGCAATGTCCCAAAGGCAGTACAAATTTTTGGTCATTTGTAAAAAATATGAGAAATTCTTCCTCTTCATCGGTTCCTACGTTCGTTGTCAATGACACTCCTTTAGTTAGCTCTATTGATAAAGCCAACTTAATTGCAAGGCAGTTCGCCGAAAATTCCACCTTACCAGATAGTGTCATGACTCCCCCAGTTCTTGAACGCGTAAATGGTTCTATGGGACCAATCTTTTTTCGTACTAGAACTGTGGCGAGAGTGGTTAAAGATCTCAACATTCATAAATCCGCTGTCCCAGATGGTATCCCCGCTATTATTCTGAAGAGGTGTTCTTCCACGCTAGCAAAACCACTGCGTAAGCTTTTCCATCTATCCTATTCTTCTGGGCTCGTTCCGAGTAGTTGGAAAACTGCATTTATTCAGCCAATTCCAAAAAAAGGCGAATCTTCTTCTACCACAAATTACCGACCGATAGCACTAACGTCCCTTCTTTCTAAGGTCATGGAAACGCTGATTATCAGCTTAAGAAATATCTTGAGGAACGGAAGCTTCTTAATGACCGGCAATACGGCTTTCGTAACAATAAGTCCACTGGTAATCTCATGGTTCATCTCACCGAACAGTTGAACAGATCTTTACATCGTTTTGGAGAAAGTAAGATTATTGCACTTGATATTTCAAAGGCATTTGATAAAGTTTGGCATCTTGCTCTCTTATCGAAAATGCGTGCTTTCGGTATCGACGAATCTCTTCTTCGTTGGATTAGAAATTTTCTTTCGAACCGTTCAATACAAGTTGTTTTGGACGGATTCAAGTCTGAAACTCATAAAATAAACGCTGGTGTGCCCCAGGGCTCCGTTTTGTCTCCGACCCTCTTCCTCATTTTTATAAATGATCTCCTGTCTGCTTCTTCTAATCCAAAACATTGTTTCGCTGACGATAGTACTCTTAGCTTTTCATATTCGTTTTCAGATTCACACCCCTCTTCTTCGGATGTGGAACTGCAACGGAAAAATATGATTAGCTCATTAAATTCCGACCTACACAGCATTGTACAATGGGGAATAAAAAATCGTGTGGAATTTAATGCTTCGAAAACGCAATGCTGTCTTGCATCGCTAAAACGAGATAAACCGTCTTTGCCACTATCTATGAGTGGCACTTGCATCAAAGAAACGGAAAATCTTGACATCCTCGGAATGTGCATCAGCAACCACCTTTTGTGGAGCGATCACATACGCGATGTTGCCAAAAATGCCGCAAGATGTCTAGGTTTTTTGAGACGTTGCAAGAAATTTGTCTCTCCGTCTAATCTGGCTACAATCTACAAAACCTATATACGTCCGAAACTTCAATATAACTCTCATCTCTGGGATTTATTTAAGCCTCTTGGACAGTATTCAAAAAAGAGCTTTTAAAATTTATATTTATTAATTAATTAAATTGAAAATATTGTTCATAGCCCAAACAAATTTTTTTGTCTCATTTATTTGATATCTGCTTACGTAGTGAGCAAAAGAAAACTGACCTAACGGATGTTTTCCAAAGTTGAAGCGTAAAAATGAAAGGAGAGTTTATTGTTTCCAGTTTTGCACGTTTAGTTTTCCTTTGTTTTTGGAGTGATATCTCAAGTGCGGTTGAGCTTAAATTTTTAATTTTTATTTTTGAAACTAGAAACTTTTTCAGGTAAATTAAATCTATCTGTTGGGATTCCTTTTCTTAGAATTTAATTTTGTGTAGATGGGCAAACCAAAAACTTCGGTCGCGGTTGAACAAACCGTTATTACATTGTCCAATCAAGGACTAAGTACAAGAAAAATTGCGGAACGGGTACAGATAAGCCACAGAACAGTTCAGCTTATAAGAAAAAGAAATCAGTGCACCCCCGCCATAAATACTGGGGGGCGACCACGGCTTATATCAGATGGTAACGCTCGTCTGATTGAGAGAAGGATTAAAAATAATACAAAATTGACACCTAAAGCAGCTGCAAAAGATCTAAATTTAAACGCCAGCGAATGGACCGTGCGGCGATCTCTCAATCGGATTGGTCTTGTCTCGTCAGTAAAAAAGAAGAAGCCTGCTTTGTCCGACAAAAATATAAAGGCAAGGTTAAAATTCTGTAAAGACCACAAAAATTGGACGGAGGAGGACTGGAAGAGGGTAATTTGGTCAGACGAGACAAAAATCAACCTTTACCAATCTGATGGAAAAGAATATTTTTGGCATCGGCCTCATGAAAGAATTTTAAAACATCAAGTAAGAGAGACAGTTAAGCATGGTGGGGGTAACCTGATGGTGTGGGGCTGTTTTACTTGGTGGAACACTAGACCCTTGGTTCAAATACAAGGGATAATGAAAAAGGAGGATTATTTACTTATTTTGCAATCCAATTTACCCGATTTTGTGGAACAAGCTGCGTATCCCGAAGAAGAAATGATATTTCAACAGGACGGTGATCCCAAGCGCACCGCTAAAATTGTCCAAAATTGGCTTGGGGAGCAGAAGTTTTCGACCCTTAAGTGGCCAGCACAAAGCCCCGATCTGAACCCAATTGAAAATTTGTGGTCAATCGTAAAAAGACAGCTGCAGCAGTACCAAACACATCCCACCAGCTTACAAGACCTTTGGGCTAGGGTAAAAACAGAACCATTCAACACTTAGTAGAGTCTATGCCAAGGCGTGTAAGAAGCGTCATAAAAAACAAAGGCCTCTGGACCAAGTACTAAAAAATGAGAAGAACAGGGTTTTTTCCGAACGCGCAAAACTGGAAACAAAAAGCAGAAATGTATTTATTAATTTTTTTTTACAAATAAAGTTATGAATCTGATTTTATTTTTTATAATTATATTTAGTCCCTATTCAATAAAAAAAAACATAATGATACTGGAAACTAGGTTTAATAGACTTTTATTACAATTTTAGTTGGATTCGCTCTGTTATGTTTCCAGTTTTGCTCGCTACTGTAACTATCAATTGAGTGTACGCTCAATTTTGAGAGCAACTGTATATGTTTTATTTTATTATTTATTTATTTTTTGTTAATTATTTAAACTTGATTTTGTTTACTAATCTTAAAATATTGGTTCTGCGCAGATTAAATATATAGATCTAAAAGAAGTCACTAATATTGTATTTATTTATTATTTTTCCATCCTAATATTATCTCATTTGGTTTTTTTTTGTTCTCAATATTTTGTTCCAACATCAAAATTTTCATTTTTTTCTCGTATTTTACTCATTATTTGTTTTGAATTCTTGTCACACATTTGGAGGAGATCATGGGTTTTTTTGTATCTTTTCTCTTTAAAATTCGTGTGTTTTTTTGAAACAATAAATGATTGGTACTAAAAATTCAAGAGTAAACTTATTTTAAGATATATTTGCATATGTTTGTACAATGTACATACTTATATCTGGTTTTGTTTTATCCCCTGCATACGTTTTTCATTGATTTTTTAAAGTTGAATGACCATATACTTTTGCACATACATCAAATGAGATGTAAAATTAAGTTTTAGGAAGGGCTAAATCATTTTAAATGAATGCAAGCAAATATATTTTTTTGTATTGATTTCCTGGTTTTTACCAGATCAAACAAAATTTTGAAAAATGAAGAATGTATCACATGTTTCCTTATATTTTTACTTAATAGAAGAAAATAGTGGTTCATTTGATAAAAAGTCATTAGGTAGCAAGTATAGAAGGTGACATTGTTTTTTATTTCAAAACTCATAAAAGTTGCCAATCACTATAGAATTTGTATTAGGTCTGGGTGTTTCATTCAAATTTAGGCCAAGTTATGTAAGAAAATTTGTCAATGTTGCAAGAAAATAGTAGGTAAGCAATAAAATAGCTTGATACAAAACATTGTTTGTACATATAAATATGACAAAACTAAAAATAAGTTTTGAAATATTTTTGGTATAGAACACAAACACGCATGTAGAGCGATTTCAAATGATTTTGATTAATCTTCGTATCTTAATATAATAAATGTTCTATGTTATGATTGCAACGTTTGATTGATAAAAACGTGCTTGTGAAATAAAATTGTAATCGATTACAACTTGCGAGTAAACTGGAGAATCATGCAATTGATATATGAAGCTAAAGATATTCAAAAAACTATTTTTAATTTACTTTGTGTAAAAAGCAGAATAAATACATATACACGTGGTTGAATTTAGCTTAAAAAAAAGGTCAAAACAGCGTTTACCGGTTCAAATTTAACCATCCTAAAAGCTTTTCAAAAGTATTTATTGTTAAATACAGAGGTTCGGATTACTCATACAAATACGTTTTCATTTCTGCTCTTAAAATTTGCAATTGGTATTTTTTTTAATAAGCACAGTTTCCATTTATATATATGTTGTCCGGTTGCAAGTACAGCAGCGCTTTAACTCCTCCTGGAGCATAGGGCAGCAACAAGATCCTTCCACATATCCCGATTTACTGCAACTGACCTCAGCTGTGGCCACGATTGAATACCATAAGACCAAGCCTCCTTCAAAATCGAGAGCTATAAAATTTCCCAGATAATTAAACTGCTCGACCTTTTCTATGGTTCCCTGCCTTAGAATAACTTGTGTGCTTTGGTCCGTGGTCATTACTTTGGTCATATTTATGTTAATCCTTAAGTCAGCCACCTCTCCATTCAATTGCAGCGAATGACACATCTGATTTAAGCCTGCCTAGTTGTTTGCCATGAGACATACATATATCATCAGCATAATCAATGTGGCTAAGCTTGTCAAACAGACTCCATTGGATACCGTGTCTTTCATTTGTACCCACCGTGGCAGTCATCACATCGTCAATCGCCAATCTTATAGGTTTCGTTTCTTTGGTAACTTTACAATAACTCCATTCTTGAAGTCACTTGGGTAAGCTTCTCTCTGCCAGACAGCCTGCACGAGTTTAAGCAAAATACGGGAAGCTACCTCAGGGTCTGCTTTTAGGAATTCTGCGGGAATACCATCAAGTCCAGATGCTTTGTTTTTCTTTAGAAGATGTATCGCATTACTTATCTCTGTACTTGTTGGGGGCCTGGTGTCGATACCCCTAGAAGATCTGCGCATGTTGTTCAATTGTGGATTCAATTTTGCATTGTGGTAATCATTTAGTAGCGCACAAAAGTGCTCCTTCCATCATTGTAGCTGATCTTCTATCGTCGTTAAAAGGTTGCCGTTCAAATCTAACACGGGATGGTTAGTGTTAGTGCTATTACGCTGTCCGACAATGTCCTTAGTGATTTTGTACAACTCCCTTGCGTCCCCTCTTCCTGCAGCATGTTCCGCATTTTCCGCAAGTTTGTCCACCCTTGACCTCTTGTCACGTCTCACACACCGCTGCACTGTCTTATAAGATGCTCTATACTCGTTTCGTAGAATCAATTTCCGCTGAGCATCACTTCGATATGTGATTTTGTCGATTAGCTCTTGTCTGTCTGGGTATAGTTTCAGTTTCAGCTTCCATTCTTAATTTGGCCCCACAAAGCATCTACCTATAAACCAGCATTTTGTATGTTCGATGCTTTGTCGCCGTGTGTGGTGACGAAATTACCACGTACATCAGGGTCATTTAGAATCTTGGTCTTTTTGCTATACCCTCTTAGCGACGCTGTACAGCATCAGCTGTTCTCAAGCGAAGCAAACCCAGTAGCAAGTGATGGTCACTACCTGCATCAGCCTTTCTTTCGTTACGAAAATCGCACAGTGACTTCCTCCAATTCTGCTGTATAATGAAGTGATTGATTTGATTTTTGGTTCGATTATCAGGAGATTCCCAGGTTATTTTGTGGCAGGTCTTGTGCGGAAATAAAGAACCCCCAATCACAAGTTGACGAGCGTTGCAGAAGTTGACAAGAATATCACCATTTTCGTTATGTTGACCTTAGCCATGCTTACCCATAACTCGTTCGAGGCCTACGTTAAAGTCCCCCATGATATTGCCCCCCGGAACACCGTTGTACACCGAATTCAGATGAGTATAAAAAGAGGTCTTTTCGTCCGCTGAAGCCTCATTCGTTGGAGCGTAGCATTGAATAATGGTGACTTTTCTGATTTTTGAGCTAAACCTTTTTTTAGCTTCTTTAGTCAATATGATGCCCACACCGTTGATTCTTGGGAATCTGTCTGCCTCCTCTACGCCAGAGTACAACATTCTCGTTTGGCCCGATTCTGCAGTATATTCAGCTCTTCCTCTCCATTTGGTTTCACTCACTCCTAGAATGCTTATGTTATGTTGACATGCCGACATTTCGCGCTCTACCTGCTCGTACCTATACCTGGTGCGTAGCTAAAAGTCCGTTTTGTTGAATCTGATTTCTTAATCTTGTTTCTGATTCATTATTGATAGCATCACGATTGTTATTGTTGTATGATAGATGCCGTACCCCCAAATCCGATGTGCGGTTTAATACAGTTGGAGTGACTATAAAATGATTTACCAAAGCTGGGTTACCCTTCGGCGAATTATTACCGTTCGTTGTCATATTTTATAAAAAAATGCATTCTCACTCCACTACCGTGTTTTCGAGGTTGCGGTTAATAACACGTAACTGTATAACATATTTACTAATATCTTACACACAAGCCTTAGAATTGGCAGGCACACTACGCCTTTTGGATGGTCGAAACAGACGCCTTTTGCAGCCGCTACCTATGAGTACAAACGGTGCTTGCTGTTGCCGTTGGTCTTACAGGATAGGTTCGTCCGCCACCACACTTTCATTCCGTTGACGACCATATGCAGTTCCTCCGCTTTTAGGGAGCTTTTAGTACTACCCAAGGACAAGATCGTGCCCTGACCAGCAATGCTGGTTTGTTTGGTTATACCGGCAGCCATTCGGTCCCCTTGTGCGTTAGCGTTACCCTCTCTCTACCGCGAGGAGGATTTTTCTTTCATTGAACCTGGGACCACTGAGGTGGCGTTTCGTAGCGCTCTCCAGTACTTTTAGAGGGCAAAAGCATTTAAAGAACTTAAAAAAGTATGTAGTCAAAAATTATAGTTAAAACTCGTTTCTGTAGAGACATATTTAGAACGCTTAGTCAATTTATTCATATTTTTGGGAAGATTAGTTTATATTGCAGTTTTTTTCTATTTTGTATATCAAAATTCATATTTGTATGACGTCATAATATCTAAAATTGAAGTCGAAGTATTTTTATTTTGTGAGATATTTGGGATTAACAAAATTTTCCGAAAATAAATTCCTTTCCCATTTAAAGGCCATTTCATTGAAAGAAAACACTGGTATACGAAATTATTCTACTTTGCAGGTGTCAAATCATTCTTTGTTCTAGGTATTCAAGAATTTTATTGAAAAAAATAAACACCATTTTATAGCCTTAAAAATATCAAAAAAAAAAACAAACAAACATTTCATGAACTTAGAAAACATGTGTCAATAACCAAAAGTAATCACAAAACAGTTACTCAAGCTACAAGAGAACCCATATTAAAATAAATAAACACATTTAATGGCGCGTGGATAACGAGAGCTTTGCAATTTAACAGTCATACTCTTATCTCTAGTCAGCTTTGTTCGATTGAGAACAAGTTGCCATAATTTAGGTTAGCACTATCGATTTAGGTGTTAGTCAGAGACCAATCCCTTGCAGCAAAATCACTGGTTTATTGATAACCTTTTGTAGGTTCGATAAGTATTTTTTTTTAAATAAGATGACACAAACGGCTATTTTACATGAAAAAAGCTATTCGCTTTGAAATATTTAAAATAAACTCTTGAGAAAAATGATTAAGTTTTAGGTGTTGTTCTTTATTGAACTTATACAAATGGTATATATTGGTTAATCGAAACGGGAGAAGTCTGATAGAGCTCCTGGAAAGCTTTTGATTTTTCGTGCTGAATGGGGTTTCCAAAAGTGACGCTGAGGGTGAATTAACTTTTATTAGCGGTACAGTCGGTTATAGACATATGTGCTGTATCTGGTTGATACCGATTTAAGATTTCGAGCTTCTGGCTGCGACTATTTCTGCTCATTTACCCATTGCAGTGAAAGCTACTTTCTCTAAAGGAACTCGAAATATCAAACAACATGTACAAGTTGAAGTGGGTTGACAACCAGGCCTTTCTTTATTAATCTCGGTTGAATACACATTGTGGTATCCTTCCATCACTACAATCTACGGGAGTAACCTTCTGCAGAATGTGTAATGAGAATTATCAAGATGTCAGCACCATTCGCACTCAGTAATAACAAAAAGTTTAACGGTGCTAAAATATGGTTTGACAGGAACTGCGTAAAGCTATACGTGACAAAAACATTTCGTTTTTTAAAACTATTCAGATCTACTAACGCCGATTTAAAAAAAAAACAGTAGTTACATTTTAATAAGGAATATAAAGAGCTTTGTTCCTAAAAAAAGACTGAATATCTTCAATCGCTGCAAAAAACTTAGTGCTCTGCAAGGACTCTAAAACATTTTGGAATAATGTCAGAAAATTAGGAGGGCGTAGACATACTCTTTCTAATAATAATGCTCTCGGAGCTGAGATTTTACTTCAAAGGATTGTTATCAGCAGATGAGTCTCTGTTATCGTTTAGTTACACCATGCCAAACAACCATATTCCTGAACTTTATGAACCGATATGCTTGATTGAACTAGAAAGTGTTTTGAAAACAATGAAGAATAACAAAGCACCGGGTGCAGATGGAATCCCAACGGAATTTTACAAATATTCTACTGCTTACTTCAAAAACTTAGTGGACCACTTTATAATGATGCTTGCATACCCATTTGAGTTGAATAAAGTCTTGCAGAAAACTATAGAGGCATATCTAATCTTAACTTTTTAAGGAAAATCTTAAACTCGTTTCTTTCCGAGAGGCTTACGAGATGGATAGAGACAAACAACCGCTTAAGTATCTTCCAAGCTGGGTTTCGATCCGGTTTCTCAATGGTAGACCAAATTTTTGCACTAACAAGCATGGCAAGACAACATTTGGTAAAAAAAAGAAAAAGCTTTACAGCTACTTCATTGACTTCAAAGCTGCTTTTGATACGGTCAATCGATTAGCATTGATTTACAAATTATCTTCTCTTGGCCTTTGCAAAAAATGTTTACTTTTTACTTACTAGGTCGGTCCCTAGCTGATGTCTCCAGTCTTAAAGTTGGGTGAAGTCACCTTCCACTTGTGCGCGCCACCTGATCCGCGGTCTTCCTCTACTACGCTGTCCTGTGGGTAAGAATTCAAGGACCCAAGGTGCTTTCATCCGCTTTTGTCATGGTCCATGCTTCTGCACCGTATAGCAGGACGGGGATGATAAGGGTCTTGTATAGCAACACTTTGGTCCCTCGAGACAGGACTTTACCACTCAATTGCTTTCTTAGTCCAAAGAAACAGCGGTTAGCAAGAGTTATTCTGCGTTTGATCTCAGCGCTGGTGTTGTTTTCTACGTTTACAGCGGACCCTAGGTAGACGAAGTTCTTGACTACCTCAAAGTTACGTCTGTCGATGGTGACGTTTTGACCAAGACGTCGGTGTTGTATGTCCTTTCTTGACGACAGCGTGTACTTTGTTTTGAACTCATTAACCGTTAAACCCATTTTTGCCGACTCTGCCTCAATACTCACAAAAGCCCCATTGACATTACCCTAAGTTCTTCCGATTATGTCAATATCATTAGCATATGCTCGTAATTGGACAGACTTTTGAAAGATAGTGCCTCTAGTGTTGACGTGTGAGCTCTGCACTATTCTTTCAAGCACGATGTTAAAAAAATCGCATGATAGCGCATCACCTTGTCTTTAATCTTTTTTGACATCGAAAGATTCTGTTAAGTTGTTTATAGCCTTTATGGAGCAGCGTGAATTCTCCATGGTCATCCTGCACAAACGGACGAGTTTGACAGGGATGCCAAAACTATAGACATGGCTCTATACGGCTCGTCCCTGTAGATGCTTTCATATGCGTCCTTGAAATCAATGAAAAGATGGTGGGTGTCGATTTGGTGTTCTTGGGTATTTTCCAGGATCTGCCGTAATGTGAATATTTGATCAACTGTGGACTTTCCTGGTCTAAAATAACTTATAAATCTGAAACAAAACGAAGACATTAAAATCAACACTCATCAAAGAATTTGTTTATAAATAATACTTTTTGATTGGAAGTTCCAATGGATTGGAGTGATCTCGAATATTTTTTCTCATCAGCGCAACATTCAGTGGATTTTCTTCTTCCGAATTTCCAAGAAACAAATCAATAGAACTCTCCATTTCCTATTATTTTGTCTTTTTTATAAAATTTTGCACTAAATTCAAAATTTTGAAATTCCTACGTATTTTACTTTACACAGCTGATTTTGACACAAAACAAGCACATAAAAGTAGGCAACGTATTTGGTCTACTCAACTGAAAAAAGTTGTCTCCCATAATACGACTTTTTTTTGCAGTTGTCTTCAAATTGAGTTGTCTTGATTACAACTCAACTAAGTTGAGTTGTGATCCATAATAGGCCCTTTTATATTCGATGTTAAGTAGACTGATTCCTCTATAGTTGGTGCAGTTTAGAAGGTCTCCTTTTTCAGGATCGGGTAAACAATACTGAGGTTCCATTGATCGGGCATGCTTTCTTCCGACCATATCTTACCATGCATGCTCCTAACCAACTTATCTCCAGCTGCTTTAAAGACCTCGGCATTGAAGCCATCCGCTCCAGCGGCTTTATTAGACTTCAGCTTAGATATGACAATCTATACATCGTCTAAGTCGGGATGACGGGATTGTTGACTTTCGTCGTCTATGTTGAATGGATCATCCTGCCTGACAGCGGAATTCGGTTCGTCGTCGCCGTTATGCAGTCTGCAGAAGTGGTCCTTCCATATCCTCAGCATTGACTGCGGTTCCACTACGATGTTTTTACTTTCGTCTTTGCAGCCTTCGGTTGTAGGTTTATGTTCTTGTGAATTTTGTTTCACCTGTTCATAAAACTTTCGAACTTCATTCCTGCTTTTAAGCCTCTCAACATCTTTGACCGGACGCTTCTCATCCCCTCTCTTTTTCCTTCTGAGAAGTCGGTGTTCCTCTCGGCTCTTCTGCTCATAGAATGATGAGCAGCTCTCGTCCTCTTATGCAGCGCCGTTTTGCGTGCCTGTTGTTTGGCTGCATTTGCCTGCCGACATTCCTCATCAAACCAGGGGTTCCTTGTTGGTGGCTGTTTGAAACCCAGCACATCGGAGGCGGCTTCTCTGATTGCATCTTGGCAATATTGCCACTGGTTTTCGATACATTGTGTTGGCGGCAGATAACTTCGAGAGAGGTTACTTGTCACTCGGTCGGAAAAGGATTTGGCGATCTCTGGCGATTGTAGCCGTTCGACGTTTTACCTTCTCCCAGCACCTCCCTGTTTTGCCTTGGGTCTGGAAATCCGAAGTGCTACCTTGCCTATAACGAGGTAGTGGTCCGAGTCGATGTTAGCTCCTCGGAAAGTTCGTACATCCATGATGCTGAGAGCGTGTCTGGCGTCTGGTTGACGGTAGATTGATCTGGAGAAGTCCAAGTTCCTCTGTGAATGTTGAGGTGTGGAAAACGCGTACTGGCTGCCATCACGTTTCGCCGCGCAGCAAAATCTATGAGCCTGAATCCATTGTCGGAAGTGTTGTCGTGCAATTTGTTCTTCCCGATTATTCCACCAAAGATGTCTTCCCTTCCTAGCTTGGCATTAAATTTTCCCAGGACTATTTTAATATCGTAGCTAGGACACTGTTCATATGTTTTGTCAAAGAGCGTCGTCTTTCTCTTCTGTGGGGGCGCGGATATCAGGCTAATGTTGCCGAATTTAGCCTTGATGGGTATGGTGATGAGGCGCTCATTTATGCACCTATTGCTCAAGACTTCTTGCCTAAGTCTAGCTCCAATGACGAAGCCGCATCCAAATAAACGCTTTTAGTTTTCGTGGCAGCAGTCACTATAGTAAATACCGCAGTTTTTGATCCTCTTTTTGCCCGGCCCATCCCATCGTGTTTCTTCGATTGCGGTGATGTCTGCTTTATAGCGGTCTAGGGCCTCTGCTAATTCTTCGGCCGCACGTGGTCTGTTAAGGGACCTAACATTCCACGTGTATATCCGAAGTTCGTTTTCCTTAATTCGTTTGCGTTGGTTGTCAACAGTAAATCCGTCCGTATCCGAGGCTTATTGGTGCTTCGCAACTATGAAAGCTTTTACGTGGCCAGGAAGTCACCCCGACGGCACAACCCCCAACCTAGAGGGCCAGATCCTAAGTATAACTCCAAGGATGGGGAGCCGGATAAAACCGCTCCTTAAAGGCCTGGGCTCCGAATATGCCGAAGAAGCCCTATAAGGTGTTCACTAAGTAGCTCAACCTTACTGGAACTGTAGACGCCACCGTTGATTCCATCTCGGGAATCCCTCCGCTGCCGTCTGTATAAGGAGAGGTGCCTTAGTGGAAACACCTCTCCCCCCTCTCTCGTTTGCTGCCCCCAACAACTTTCCACTGGGGTTGGAACCCAATCTGCAATTGAGGTACTAGGCACCCGATGTTCACCACGGGAAGGTGAGATTAGGAGTTGATAGACAGAGGTAGGTTTTGAGAAAAACCTGTGAACGCTTGTTTCCTCTTTAATGCACATGTCTACCATTTCAACATAAAAAAAAAAAACAATAAAACCAGCATTGGTAGAAAAGCTTACTTTGCATAGTTATTCCCAAAGATTATCATTTACTCCGTTTTCTATTTAAAAAGAAAGTATTTTGCCATTAGCCTAATCACATTTTGAAGTAAGAGTTAAAAACAAAACATTTTCAAATTTTTGCATTCGTAAAATAAAAAAAATTAGTTTTTTTAGGTAAAAGAGAAATTAAAACACTATTATCTGACAATATAAAGTGCTAAAATGAAATGTAGGTGTAATTACCAATTTCATGAGAAAAAAAGGAAGGAACTTAAATATTTTCCTGTTGTTAATGATGTAACAATTTTTTAAATAATTAATTTAATTATAATATAGATGGGAGCATTAATTATTTCGATACACGCGTTTTTAAGTGACTAAAACTGTCAACTACTTGTTATTGTGTGATTTTCATTGTTATAAACAAAAACTAAATAAATATTAGCAATTTTTTGCTATTGTTGATGATTTTCCCTATCATTATATTTAAATCACAATTTTATTCTTTTTATCTCCAATCGAATTGCAAACGAAAATATCTGCTTTCACGTGATTAAATTGCTATGTTGTTTTTTTTTTTGTTTAATAAACAAACAAAAAGAATAAATTTTGAATGTTGTCAACTCGAACTCGAACTCAATTCAAAATAACTAAAATGAATCAGTGCCTCACTACTTGATAATCTTGTCCACTATGACTCTGACTCTGTTGTCGGTCTTGTGATGAATTTTAAATTAAGTTAATAATATATAGATTATTATAATGAACTCATGTGACTTGAATTAGTGATAATAAGTTCATAGTTCTTTCATCTTGCATCGTTGTTGTTTCCTTAGACAACTAAATAACCAAACAAAAAATTAATAATTATACTTTAATCTTCTTCTGGTTAACGTAGTTATATCTCAACAATGGTCAATCAAATCATGATGATATTTCTTTACTTTTCGATATTTTCGCACCGACCGACATAGAAGACCTTTTTTTATGTTTTTGGGAAATATGCAAAAAAGCCACACATAATTATTAAGTTAATTATTATGATTGTTGGCTTTGTAAAAAGTTGAGAGATGTGTTTTGACATTATTTTTCTTTTTGATACGGGTTCTCTATGAGATTAATGCAATTTAATTGAGAAATCAAAACTGCATGAAGTGTTTTAATATATGTATTTGAAAGTTTATAGGACTCTGTGAAATTAAGTGAAGATAGGTATATGTAAACGGTGATTTTTTAAGAGCTTGAGAACTTTTAAAAAAAAAACGCATACAATTTGCAAAATCTCATCGATTCTTTATTTGAAACGTTAGATTGGTCCATGAGATTTACTTTTTGAAGATAATTTCATTTAAATGTTGACCGCGGCTGCGTCTTAGGTGGTCCATTCGGAAAGTCCAATTTGGGGTAACTTTTTCGAGCATTTCGGCCGGAATAGCCCGAATTTCTTCGGAAATGTTGTCTTCCAAAGCTGGAATAGTTGCTGGCTTATTTGTGTAGACTTTAGACTTGACGTAGCCCCACAAAAAATAGTCTAAAGGCGTCAAATCGCATGATCTTGGTGGCCAACTTACCGGTCCATTCCTTGAGATGAATTGTTCTCCGAAGTTTTCCTTCAAAATGGCCATAGAATCGCGAGCTGTGTGGCATGTAGCGCCATCTTGTTGAAACCACATGTCAACCAAGTTCAGATCTTCCATTTTTGGCAACTAAAAGTTTGTTAGCATTGAACGATAGCGATCGCCATTCACCGTAACGTTGCGTCCAACAGCATCTTTGAAAAAATACGGTCCAATGATTCCACCAGCGTACAAACCACACCAAACAGTGCATTTTTCGGGATGCATGGGCAGTTCTTGAACGGCTTCTGGTTGCTCTTCACTCCAAATGCGGCAATTTTGCTTATTTACGTAGCCATTCAACCAGAAATGAGCCTCATCGCTGAACAAAATTTGTCGATAAAAAAGCGGATTTTCTGCCAACTTTTCACTGAAAATTCGACGTTGTGGCAGATCGTTCGGCTTCAGTTCTTGCACGAGCTGTATTTTATACGGTTTTACACCAAGATCTTTGCGTAAAATCTTCCATGTGGTCGAATAACACAAACCCAATTGCTGCGAACGGCGACGAATCGACATTTCACGGTCTTCAGCAACACTCTCAGAAACAGACGCAATATTCTCTTCTGTACGCACTGTACGCATTCGTGTGGTTGGTTTAATGTCCAATAAAGTAAACTGAGTGCGAAACTTGGTCACAATCGCATTAATTGTTTGCTCACTTGGTCGATTATGTAGACCATAAATCGGACGTAAAGCGCGAAACACATTTCGAACCGAACACTGATTTTGGTAATAAAATTCAATGATTTGCAAGCGTTGCTCGTTAGTAAGTCTATTCATGATGAAATGTCAAAGCATACTGAGCATCTTTCTGTTTGACACCATGTCTGAAATCCCGCGTGATCTGTCAAATACTAATGCATGAAAATCCTAACCTCAAAAAAATCATCCTTTATAATTAAAAACATGCGATAGTTTTTTTATACTAACTTGGTTTAGCTTAAATCAATTGCATGTCATTTACAAGTTTTATTTGATGTTATTTAAACAAAAATTAAAAAAAAACAAATTTTAGTCATAATCTTGAGGAAGAATTTTTACCAAATGCGCATTAAATAAAAAAATAAATTACATGGCGCATCAGTCCATTGAGAATTAGAGCCTAGTGACTTACAACTCTTAACCATTCCTGTGTGCGAGTAAAGTTGTAAGGAATTCAGTTGTACCCGTGGCGTGTTGGTTAGTGTGTTGGGCTGTCCGATACAACGGGGCTCGAATCAATTGACAATGTCGTGATAAAACTCGTTCGAGGTCACATTACAAGAACTATGTCTTCGACCAACAATTTAATTTTCGGGGCGTTGTATCCGAACGACTAGTATTTTGAGAGTGCACGCTTGAACGGCTTCATTCCACCAGAGGCATTCCCAAAAATACTCCATTACCAAGATCGGAATCTCAGACTGACATTTCGGTTTGCCTACAAGCTAACTGCACACTAAATGTGAGAAAGTGTGCGTAAAATGATGCAAAAACCAAACACATTCTCACATTTAGTGCTCCGGCCCATCAAAATGCTTCATTTTAATCCTCAGGCACATCTAAATGCTTCATTTTGGCCTTCGTTCAAAAACGAAACAATCCAACAGAATCTAAAGTGCTGACATGGTCTTAAATTGGAAGATTTGTACAGCTTTTTAATTTCAATCCAAATAAATGTTGTAAATGCATATTAATTTATGAATTATTAATGCTGTATTTTGTTTACTTAAATTATTTGCAGTATGCGCCTCAACTGGTTTAGTATAATTGGAAATGGACAAAAGTGTAACTCAAAATACTTTGTAAAACAACAAAACAGACAAGTTTTTCAGCTGTAGTTTGCTTAGAGCATTTTGTTGGCAACGTTAGACAGAGAGAAAAAACTAATCGAGAGGGTCAAATTTCCTCGTCTCCGTCCCTTCGATACCGCTTACTCCAATTTTTTATAGCGTGTTGAATTCGTATCGGTGTATACATGTTTTCACCTCGGAGAGCAGAAAGAGAATGAGACATTTAATATTTCTTTCTCTCTCTGGTTTTCAAAAATTAATTCTAGCAACAAATTTTCGTTTGTCAATAGATTACGGTAAACCTTATAACGGTAGATCGTGGTGAATTTGTTTTTCCCTTCTCTTTCTCTGAGTTACAGATAGATGGCATTAACAACCAAAACAAGAAAAGATGTGTTCAGAAAGCGTGTAGCAAGGTTAAGGTTTCTTAGACTAGAATATAAAATATCCATATCTTCTGCAATTGCGGTATCAATCGATATTTTCTGGAATTTAGTATTAACGTAACATTTATTTGTCATGAATTAGTTTTTCAGGTTTTTTATACACATAAGCTACAATGCACTTTCAGAAAAACTGTAGTTAAAACTTTCCCTCACAAATTTTTTCTTGTCGCTATATAACTGAAAGTTAAGAAATAAATAGTTAGAACTGGAAAACTTATAAAAATGATGCATAAGACTTAAATTTTATTTGAAGAACAAATTTGTACATTCATTTCACAAAACCACTGACCTAGCGAGAATACAAATATTTTTACTTTTATACAAAAGTATTTTTCGGCTAATGTAGTTAAGCCTTTCAAAGCAACATACTAGCTTAGTGGAAGCAGTAAGAATAGCTTATCACCTATTCACAAATCTTATGCGATGAAAATTGGTAACAGAAGTTACAAGTTGACGGTTTTTTTATTTAGTCTCTACTTAAATCACTTATTTTCAGCATTTTGGAAAGAGATGAATATATAAAAATGTTTTCAATGTTCCTGCGTTGTTTTATTTTAATGATCCATGTTTACATTCTTTAACTCTCGTTTTCAATGCTCCAGCAACTCTCGCAGCCAAAATTAAGTCGATGAACTCTGAAAATTGAAACAAATCTGTGTTTTTTTTTGCATTTTTTAACGGTCTGAGCGAAAATTAAACGCATAAACGCATCTAATAATAGAAAAAATAATTGTTGTAGTGCTTTCAGAGTTTTTTGTTTCTAGGTCCTAATTCTAATTGGACTGTTGCACCACCTAATTTATTTTACTTACTTAATGATTAAAACTGGCTTTAAATAACTAATTAACATTTGTATTTGTGCGTAATTTAGAATTGTTTCTAAATCTTCACTGTTCTGGAACCTAACAAGAGTAATTAATTTTATTTCATATTCGAATTATATTACTCCCAAACGAAAACAATGAGACTACCAAAAAATTGTTTATCCACAGTTTTGAATTTTCTTTGAACACCTCTGAACAGCTGACTACATCCGCCATTTTTCAAAGGTGGACGCCATTTTTTTTTCAATGTGGAGAGTATGCACATCTTCTTGCATAAGTATTTACATTCATATGCAAGTTTATGTGCAAATCGCAGCTTGTAGGCAAAAAGAGAGCAACCGTCGAAGTTGGTTCTCTCGTTTAGTTTTTGTCTCTCTGACGTTAGAAGTTCAAGTTGAAACAATAGGCGGGTGCCTCCGTATTTTTTCGTACAGACAATGCTACGAGAAGCATACTTGTGAAGTTCCATTGCCAACTTAAGCTAGTTCAGATTCCTATAGATTAGTATTTTTTGAATTAGTAATTTCTAATTAGTAATTTCTAATTCCTAAATTAGATTAGTATTTTCAACATTTAAGCAGTTCGGTAATTGCAAGACCAAATTTTAGTTTTGTTTGTTGCAAAAATATTCCTGAAAATTTCTTTTTGAGGGACTATGTTAGAGTTAGAATTGTTGTAGTTATATTTTGGAATACAAATTTGAGGGAACCATGTTTTAAAAATAAGTTGCTTTGTGTAAAGCATCTTTAAGGAATAAAAATAGGCAATATGGTTAAACACAATACCAACTAAATGAGTGCAATAAATAGATTTAAGTAACTTTTTTTATTCCAATATGGGGAAACCCAACACCCAATAATTGGGTGCAATTAATACTATTTTTTTTTTCTAAAAAGTTGATGAAGTTTTGCTGAAGCGGAAATTTCTTTAATGAACATACCTTAAATATTATTGGCTTTCTTAAAAATATTTTTCTAAGCTAACCTCTGCTTTATATCTGAAAACTATTGTTTACGTATATTTTCTTTTATGTTCTGCATTTATAAAAAGTAATCTACGGTGGTATTTATTATTATTAAGAAAAACAAAAACATACGTAAAACTCATTAATTTGTTTTAATTATTAGCATTTTTACTAAACATACCATTCAAACAATAATAAGTTAACTTTAACTTTGGTACTTAAACATTTTTAAGGAAGGAATAAAAATTGTATTTTGCGTTAAACAGTGGGAATTCACTAAAAGAAAGTTCTGTATGCGAACAACAAACATTCATGTCGATTACATGATCTATTGAATGAGTTGTGCATGAATTCAGAACGATTTTTGACGTTTTCATTTTGTGATAAACGTCAAAATTTGCATTTTGTTTGCTCTGCATTTATTCAACAAGTTCGCTATAACGGCTAGTTTTTTTGAGAAAGCACTTTTTCATGACAAGAATTACTCTTGAAGGATTTGTCAATTCTGATCATAGAAGTTTTTTGAAGGAAAAATGTTGGAGTTTGTAAAAAGTATTACAACTGAACATGTAATAGTTTTTTGGTGTCATCCGCAGTTATAAGGCCGATTACCAAATGATAATTGTAGAAACTAGTTTGTAGTGTCTTGTAGTTTTGAAATATGTTTAAACCCATTTAAAAGCAGAACCGTAGCTGTGCTTTTTGATGACAAAATCAAATGCTGTCCGAGGACAAAGCTCGTAAAATGATCGAAGTTAGTAGATTAAAATGAATATCTCTCGTATTATAGTAATTTTTGATAATCACTGGAAACAACATCATCTCCGATTATCCTTAATATTCATATCTACTCATTAGACTTCAATTTAAAATTAACCTTGATGCGATAAAATTTCTTTTTGTTGTTTCGAAATCAATAAAAATAAAATCAATTATTATAATTGACTGGTACGAATGAAATTCTTTTGATTATTCTCATCATTATTCAAGTTTAATTTGCAGACAAATTATTTATATTAAACTTGTTATTCTACAAAAATTCACAAAATAAATTAATACATATACAGTTGTGTTCATAAAAAAAGCAGTGCTGGTGAAATTTCATTAAATTGTCAGTTATTTAAATAACAGAAATTTTTACAAAATTGCGGTAAATTTTACCACAACAAGTTTCACCTCCCTTGTTGCTAACCACCCTTGACGAATTCTTACACTGGCCCCAAAATTCTAGAAGAGTCAGGTAGAAACCTGGACCATCAGTGACCAGTGATCTGCTCTCTTAGCATTTTGGGAAAGCAGATTTAACAGTTATCACCAAAGTGTGCGAAGGATTCCACACCAACGAACTGTGCGACGGTTGACCCACATATTGGTTGAACGAGATCATCAAGGCATGAAGACGATACCCATGCCCAACAATGTGTGTAGTAAAGTCACACCAACATTAACTTAGTATGGCCGAGGGCCCATCATAAAGTATTACCGATAGAAAAATCACTCCAAGAATATCTTGATAACTTTTATTTTAATTATAGGCTTGGCTACCGACTTCCTTCAATACAACGTAAGTAGTTTTTCCTCAACCAAAATCTAGCGCGTGTAGGTACTCGGTAATGCGAGGAATTCCACACGATTTTTCCAGAAAGTCTTGACTGGAATGGGTTCGAAAGTGAAGAGCTGAACTCACTCATTGAGCTACTGGGTGATCGCATCGCATCACCTTTTTAAAGAGATCGCGTGCGATAAAAGATATCTGGCTTCTCGGTCGCACACCTCAATCTTATGGATGGAGGAAGTTGCAGGACCGAGACAGATCGATCACCACGCAAAAGGTCTGAGAGGATTGCCTGAGGGCAAGTAGCCGGAAGGGTCAAGCTCGCCATGATGATGGCCACTTTTTGAATTGCGCCCAAAGCTTTTGACGAAAGAAAAATTGTGTGAAGGAATTTTTTTGAAAAGACCTACATACATAAAGTAATTTTGTTTCGTACGATAGTTTTTCTTTAAGTTTCTATTGAGTTAAAGAATTTGTTTTGTTCTGCCGCGGAGAAAAGTTGTGGAAGGACTACGATAGCTGTTGGAGGAAATCAAAAAGACGCTAAGTATAGTGTTTTCTGTTGTTTCTAAGAATATTGCTTTTTCTGGTGTTCTTCATTTGTTTCGACCTTCGAGTCGAAGTATTAATTTCCTGATATTTTTTTCTTATCGAAATAATTTTCTTCGAGTGATTTCTTTTATCGGTTTTTATCATTATATCCATCATTTTCTTTTGCAAAACATTTATCGAGAATTGACCTTCCGTCAATCTCAATAATTCAATTTGTCTCTTTCTCTTTTATAAAAGATCCTGGTTTTTAATCCCGGCTTCGGCTAAGGTTTTAAAGGCAATAAAACATTATTTAAATTTCCTTTCTGGAAAATAAAACCTTTCTTTTATTTCGTAAGTTTATTTGAAGACACATTTTTCAGCTGCTGGTTTTGGTAAACTTCCAGTAAAAAGTTTCCTGGCGCCCACTATAATCAATACGACTTGAAGAAATTCACCTCGTCGTATTTCGATATCATTTTGATATCAATTTTATTGATCACCTTGATTAATAAAATATTCACCTCATCGAAACCCCCCCTTAAGCTGAGCTACCATGCTGGCAATACTTTTATTGCTACCTGTGGTGAATTCTTTTACCTGTTTGTCAATTGTCATATCGACTGACGTTTCTCGTAAAGTGTCATAATAACTCTCGCGGCACATAGGCGACGTGCAATTTCGATTTTGTTTAATTTTAAATAATTTTAAAAAAAATGGAATTTAATTTGCGTTCGATCTTCGACAATATTGGATTCAGAACGTCGGGTCGGTATTACGGTGGAAAAATTTGCAACAAAGTCAAAATCATGGTTTGCGCAGAAGAAGTTATCCGTTACGGAGTGGCCCGCTCAATCCCCTCGAACTTAAACTCATCAAAAATTTGTGGGGGGATGTTAAAAACGCAGTTCATAAAGCAAATCCCAAGAATTCGAAAAATTCGTGGGAAACAGTGCGTGATTCGTGGAACGCAATACCAGTCGATTGGTGTCAGGTTTTAGTGGACTCGATACCTCGTAGATGCGAAGCATCATAAAAAACAATGGTTATGAAACAAAGTACCAATTGTAAGCTAACATTCTTTGCATACTTTCATATAACTTATTACAATTTTTCTTTCTTCTGACGTAAAAGATCTAGTACTTTGTCATGCACTGCTATTTTTATGAACAGCCATATATTTAAAAAACGGTTGTTACTGTGACAAAGCTAACGGTAAAAAATCGATAATACTTATTTTCTGTTATTATGAATTAAATATTTTAGTTTGTTATTAGAAGTTTAATGAAATATTTTATAACGTTGATATTGAAGGCCTTTTTGTTAGAGAGCACTGCTATTTTTATGAACACAACTGTATGTATTTATACATTATGTTCAAAGTCCATATATCTACCTATAAACATTAATTTTAAGATTTTAAATTGTTGTTAATTAAATAAAAACTCATTTGGTCACCCTACACACGATAATCTCACTTTCAATTTATTCTATATTATTATTATATTCATATACACACATAAA
Source organism: Eupeodes corollae (assembly GCF_945859685.1). NCBI lineage: Eukaryota > Metazoa > Arthropoda > Insecta > Diptera > Syrphidae > Eupeodes > Eupeodes corollae. Next base: position 127,333,743 of record NC_079148.1, read on the forward strand.
TTCACCGGTTGATTGTGGTCAGTTAGTAAAACTGTTCTTGGCAGGAGGCGGTGGCGGTGGTGACTGGCGTGGGAAACTTATTATTATTCATTCATTTTATGTGTTTTAGCGGTTATGCATACGAAACAGTCGTTTTTTTTTTTTCAAAACAATGCATCGTCGTTCATAGCTTCACCAAACACCCGGAAAATGATAAATTGTGGCAGATGATTTGTTTCGTTTAAATGAAACGTCACAATTCGTGTAATGAATAGAAATTATCATTTCAAAATGATCACGATATCAAGCTTGAGAGAATACTCGTATAAATGCAATTTGAAATTAACTACCTTCCTATCAACCGGCTTAGTATAATTTTTGATGGTATAAGCGTCATTATTATTGTTTTTTTGTTTGTTATTAAAAAAGTTATAACACAAATGACAGATAGGTAACTACAATGTAGATTATTAAGTGTTCATGTTCGGTTGGTTTGGTATTAGAAAATATGTAAGAAAATATTATTACAATCAAACAGTCAATTTTATCTCCTTATCAAGTATTTATTTCTATTTCGATAATTGCAATGATGTTTGCGACCCTATTAAGTATGTAATTAAATCAACTTTAGCGAAACAACTACTGATAACAAATTCATTACATTTTTGAAGTCTCAATTATTTTGTTTAGAATTAAGTTAATCAGTTTTTTTTTTCATTCTGTGCAAATATAAATGGAATTACAAAAGTTATTGATTCCTGATAAAACAATTGTAATAAGAAAGATAGAAATGATTAAGTGGAATATTTAGAAATATTACTTACTTACTTAAGGTGGCGCTATAGTCTTGTGTGAACTAGGGCCTCACCCAACAAACTTCTCCATCTAGCTCGGTCCCTAGCTAGATGTCTCCAGTTTTGCGCTCCAAGTTGGGTGAGGTCACCTTCCGCACTTGTGCACGCGGTCTTCCTCTACTGCGCTGTACAGCCCGTACAGCTCGTCGTTCCATCTTCTCCTCCACTCCCCTTTTATGCATACGGGACCGTAGATCACACGAAGAACTTTGCTTTCAAAGCGACCCAAGGTGCTTTCATCCGCTTTTGTCATAGTCCATGCTTCTGCATCTTATAGCAGGACGGGGATGATAAGGGCCTTATATAGCAACACTCTGGTCCCTCGAGAGAGGACTTTATCACTCAATTGCTTTCTTAGTCCAAAGAAACAGCGGTTAGTAAGAGTTATTCTGCGTTTGATCTCAGCGCTGGTGTTGTTTTCTACGTTTACAGCGGAGCCTAGGTAGACGAAGTCCTTGACTACCTCAAAGTTACGTCTGTCGATTGTGACGTTTTGACCAAGACGTCGGTGTTGTATGTCCTTTCTAGACGACAGCATTTTTGCGGACTCTGCCTCAATACTCACAAAAGCCCCATTGACATCACGCTGAGTTCTTCCGATTATGTCAATGTCATCAGCATATGCCAGTAATTGGACAGACTTTTGAAAGATAGTGCCTCTAGTGTTGATGTGTGAGCTCTGGACTATTCTTTCAAGCACGATGTTAAAAAAAATCACATGGCAGCGCATCACCTTGTCTAAAACTTTTTTGACATCGAAAGGTTCTGTTAAGTTGTTTCCAACCTTTATGGAGCAGCGTGAATTCTCCATGGTCATCTCTCACAAACGGACGAGTTTGGCAGGGATGCAAAAACCAGACATGGCTCTATACAGCTCGTCCCTGTAGATGCTGTCATATGCGGCCTTGAAATCGATGAAAAGATGGTGGGTGTCGATTTGGTGTTCTTGGGGTTTTTTCAGGATCTGCAGTAATGTGAATATTTGATCAACTGTGGACTTTCCTGGTCTAAAACCACACTGATAAGGACCTATCAGGCTGTTGACGATGGGCTTTAGACGTTCACATATTACGGCAGAGAAGATTTTGTAGGCGGTGTTAAGTAGAGTGATTCCTCTATAGTTCAGGATCGGGCAAACAATACTGGAGGTTCCATTCATCGGGCATGCTTTCTTCCGACCATATCTTACCAATAAGTTGGTGCATGCTCCTAACCAACTTATCTCCAGCTGCTTCAAAGAGCTCGGCATTCAAGCCATCCGCTCCAGCGGCTTTATTAGACTTGAGCTTAGATATGGCAATCTTTACTTCGTCTAAGTCGGGAGGACGGGATTGTTGGCTTTCGTCGTCTATGTTGAATGGATCATCCTGCCTGACAGCGGAATTCAGTTCGTCGTCGCCGTTATACAGTCTGCTGAAGTGGTCCTTCCATAACCTCAGCATTGACTGCGGTTCCACTATGATGTTTCCACTTTCGTCTTTGCAGCCTTCGGTTCTAGGTTTATGTGAATTTCGTTTTACCTGTTCATAATACTTTCCTGTTTCATAATACTTTCGAACATTCCCGCTTTAATCCTCTCAACATCTTCAAACACACGCTTCTCATGCCCTCTCTTTTTCCATCTGAGAAGTTGGTGTTCCTCTCGCCTCTTCTGTTCATAGAGCTCATGAGCAGCTCTCGTCCTTTTATGTAGCCTCGCTTTGCGTGCCTGTTGTTTGGCTGCATTTGCCTGCTGACATTCCTCATCAAACCAGGGGTTCCTTGTTGGTGGCTGCTTGAAACCCAGCACATCAGAGGCGGCTTCTCTGATTGCATCTTGGCAATGTTGCCAAAGGTTTTCGATACATTGTGTTGGTGGCAGAGAACTTCGAGAGAGGTCACTTGTAACTCGGTCGGAAAAGGACTTGGTGATCTCTAGCGATTGTAGCCGTTCGACGTTGTACCTTTTCCCAGCACCTCCCTGTTTTGCCTTGGGTCTGGAAATCCACAGTGCTACTTTGGCTAAAACGAGGTAGCGGTTCGTGTCGATGTTGGCTCCTCGGAAAGTTGGCAATATGGTGAATCTTGTTGACGGCAGATTGATCTGGAGAGCACCAAGTTCCTCTGTGGATGTTGAGGTGTGGAAAAGGCAGCAAAATCTATGAGCCTGAACCATTGTCGGAAGTGTTGTCGTGCAGGTTGTTCTTCCCGATTATTCCACCAAAGATGTCTTCCCTTCCTAGCTTGACATTAAAATCGCCCAGGACTATTTTAATATCGTATCTAGGACACTGCTCATATGTTTTGTCAAAGAGCTCGAAGAACATATTTGTTGTCGTCTTTCTCTTCTGTGGGGGCGTGCGCGCATATCAGGCTAATGTTGCCGAATTTAGCCTTGATGGGTATGGTCATGAGGCGCTCATTTATGCACCTATAGCTTAAGACTTCTTGGCTAAGTCTGACTCCAATGACTAAGCCGCATCCAAATAAGCGCTGTTGGTTTTCTTAGTAGTAGTCACCATAGTAAATATCGCAGTTTTTCATTCTCTCTTTGCCCGGCCCATCCCATCATATTTCCTGGATGGCGGTGATGTCTGCTTTATAGCGGTCTAAGGCCTCCGCTAATTCTTCGGCCGCACGTGGTCTGTTAAGGGACCTAAAATTCCACGTGCATATCCGAAGTTCGTTGTCCTTAATTCGTTTGCGTTGGTTGTCAGCAGTAAATCCGTCCGTATCCGAGGTTTGTTGGTGCTTCGCAACTATGAAAGCTTTTACGTGGCCAGGAAGTCACCCCGACGCACAACCCCCAACATGGAGGGCCAGATCCTCAGTATAACTCCAAGGATGTGGAGCCGGATAATACCGCTCCTTATAGGACTGGGCTCCGAATAAGTCGAAGAAGCCCTATAAGGTGTTCACTAAGTAGTTCAACCTTACTGGAACTGTAGAAGCAACCGTTGATTCCATCTCAGGAATTCCTCCGCTGCCGTCTGGATAAGGAGAGGTGTCTTAGTGAAAACACCTTGTTTGCTGCAACAACAACTTTCCACTGGGGTTGGAACCCAATCTCCAGTTGAGGTACTAGGCATCCGATGTTTACCACGGGGAGGTGAGAGTAGGAGTTGATAGACAGAGGTTGGTGTTGAGAAAAACCTGTGGACGCTTGTGTCCTTTAGGCCGTGTTTCCACTTGCAAGTCAACTCGCGGAAGTCTTGCAGAAGTTTCTTGCAGTCGCGTTTACATTGTCATGCGAATTCTTGCAATTTCTTCTGCAATAAATGTCTTGCAAGAAGCTCGCGCAACATACTGTCGCAATTTATTGCAGATGTATTTACACCAGGAGAGCAATTAATGTCGCAAGAAATCTGGCTGTTTACTTAAGATTGTGAAGTCATGGCGAGAAAACGTCATAGATTAGCAGCTGCGATGATAATTTTATTATTAAAAAAGAAAAAAAGATCAACTTGGGTTCGAGATTGGATTAAACCAAACATCTTTACGTAAATTAATAACTTTTTCTTCAATTAATCATTTAGGATGAATATTAATAAGTATATATTCAAATGAATCATTATGAATTACTTATTTTATATTTTATGCATTTTTATGTTTTAATTTAGTATTTTTATTTAATATATTTCAATTATTTCATATAAATCAATTGTTTTCATTATTTATAATAAAAAAATATTTAAAATTTTCTTTATTTTTAAATTTATTATCTTTAGGGAGATTACCTCCTTTTTAGGATTTATTCCTAAATGATTAACAATCCAATATTTAACTTTTAATAATCAATTATTTATAATAACAATTATAATTATTATAACATTATTAACTTTATTTTTTTATTTACGATTATGTTATACAGCTTTTATATTAAATTATTATGAAAATAATTGAAATTATAAAATTTATTGAAATAATTTTATAATTAATTTATACTTAAACTTCAATTAAACGCATAACTTCTTCGCGAGGCCATTCACGACCTTTTATTTTACTCATTTTGTATGTGTAAAGCAAAGACGTCAACCAGCTACTTGCGCGAGATATACGAAACTGTTTCGATAAGCTGCAAGAACTGTCGCGAGTCGATACAAATGTGTTTAAACTAGCAATTAATTGCACTTGCAAATACTCGCAAGAAGTTATGAAAGTACTGTCGCGATAGAAATTGCTTGGTAGTTTCCACTTGCAATTCACTGTCGGACAGACTATCGGACATTTATTGCAGAACTTTTCTTGCAAATGGAAACGCGGCCTTAGAATGCACATGTCTACCATTTGAACATCATTTAGAAATATTGCTGTGAAAAATTATGAGCTTAAAAAAAGTTGTGTTATTATTATTCTAAAAAACTCCTTTTATCATTTAAGAGTTAAAAAATGTATTTAGAATGTTCTAGAATGAAATTAGGAATAAGTCAACAGAAGACTGGTTTATAAAGAATATATTCACTTAAAATATTTTTTTTTTCAAATGTTTGATTATTCCGAATGAATGCTCAGATAATGCTTACAGTTACTTAAACATTTTGACAGGTATTACACTTAGCAAAACCATTAAAGTAGGAATGAATAGGCACTGTTTTGTTATGTTTTGTACACCGTTGATAAGTTAATTAATTTAAGGCCGCGTTTCCACTTGCAAGTCAACTCGCGGAAGTCTTGCAGAAGTTTCTTGCAGTCGCGTTTACATTGTCATGTGAATTCTTGCAATTTCTTCTGCAATAAATGTCTTGCAAGAAGCTCGCGCAACATACTGTCGCAATTTATTGCAGATGTATTTACACCAGGAGAGCAATTAATGTCGCAAGAAATCTGGTTGTTTACTTAAAATTGTGAAGTCATGGCAAGAAAACGTCAAAGATTAGCAGCGGCGATAATAATTTTATTATTAAAAAAGATCAACTTGGGTTCGAGATTGGATTTTAAAAAGACGAGAAGCTGGTGCCTTCTATAATTTATTAAATGAATTGAATATAGAAGATGTTCAGCAATACTTCAATTTCACTCGGATGACCGCAATTGATTTGGAAGTTTTGCTATTAAAAGTGGGTCCTATTATAAAGAACAAGACACTCGATTCCGTGAGTCAATATCACCGAAGGAAAGACTCTTGTTGACTCTGCGATTCTTAGCATCTGGTAAGTACAGTGCATACATATAATTATAATTTAACGACAATAGCAGGTTGAATCTTTGACTATCATTTTTTTCAGGTGACTCATACCATTCCCTGATGTATTTATTTAGAATTCCTGTATCCACCATATCAAAAATTGTTCCGGAAGTATGCCAAGCTTTACACGATTGTCTACACGAGGAATATTTAAAAGCATGTAAACAAAAAACATTATTAATCAACTTTTTTATTCTCAAGTATTTAAGTAAGCTACACTTATGTATGTACATTATTACAATTAAACGAAATATTATGACTTGTAAGAATATGGTAAGAGTTATTGCCCATCATCAGTAGGTTCATCGGTGTCCACGGTTGGTGGTATAGTATTATCCAAGATTAGGTCAATATGTTCATTGGAGGCACCAGGCATTGGAGAGTAAATATATACCGATCTTGATGAACTTTTAGGTGTGTTTGTGGTTCCATCCTCCTCGTCTTGAATGTCAACAATAGCTCTTTGTATTATTCGGCGAAGTTTTTTGTTGCCTGTACTACTGAAACTCTTAAGCACCGAGGTAATATATTCGCCAAATATCTGATCATCATCATTTGGTTCGGATAAAATTTTTTGGCATTTACTTAAAATGTCCTCACGTTTTCTTTTTTTCACTACTTTGGCTGGCTGTGTTTCAAATCCAATATTTATGTTATGTTGAGGTGCACTTGAATGCTCTGGCTCTGATGGAAAATCATTACTGTCAGCAGTAAAATTATCCTGTAATAATAAAATAAATTTGTTTCAGGTTCCATCTACTCAGTCTGAATGGTTGCATATAGCTGAAATATATAACGAAAAATGGAATTTTCCTAATTGCGTTGGATCATTGGACGGCAAACACGTGGTTTTTAAGGCTCTAGAACACAGTGGAAGCTTCTACTTTAATTATAAAGGATCTCATAGTATTGTATTAATGATAGTGGCAGACCCATGCTATAAAATTACTTATATGAATGTGGGATGTAATGGAAGTGTTTCTGATGGTGGCGTTTTTTTCCATACACCATTATTTTCAGCATTGGAAAATAACACATTAAACATCCCTAGACCAACTAAACCACTAGGAAGCTTATTAGCGCTTCCGTTTGTTTTAGTAGCTGATGATGCATTTGCACTAAAGCCTTACCTAATGAAACCATTCCCGTTTAAAAACCAACCCGCAAATAACAGAGTTTACAATTATCGACTGTCAAGAGCAAGGAGAATGGTTGAAAGCGTCTTTGGCATAATTGCTAGTAAATTTCGTATATTTCGTAGGCCATTAGAACTGGGTCCAGAAAAAACTAAAACTGTTACAATGGCTGCTTGTGCTTTGCATAATTTTATATTATCTCGAAAGGAGACGACGCGTCAGCGATATATTGGAAATACGAATGAAATTGAAATTCAGCCTGAACAAAATTTTGTCAATTTAGAAAGAGGATCCGATAATCGTCCAGGAAATGAAGCGCAAAGAATACGTGAAGCATTCAGGGAGTATTTTATTTCTCCGCAAGGTGAAGTACCTTGGCAATATCAGCATATTTAATTAATTTAAAAATGATGTGTATAAATATATGGTTAATAAAAATAAATCAATACAAATCAGTCTTTAATTTAAAAATGATAAATAAATACTTGTTTACATACCAATGTATCCGTACAAGGTGCTCTGCTAACGTCCAAGAAGTTAAGGGCCTCGAAATAGCACCAGCTTGGTTTGTAAAGGTCATCCTGGCCACTTCCACTTTTCTTTATTTTTATTTTTTTGTTTTCATTTTGCCACTGGCTCCTTAAGTTGTGAAGTTTCCGAGAAACTTCATTCTCATTCGTATGAAACTCTTCCGCGATCTTATTAAGAACAGATTTTTTTTTAATTCGGTCCTTGTAATTTTCGTCCCGGTTATTCCATAAACATGGATTACACTCGTAAACTTCAATTAAACGTCAACCAGCTACTTGCGCGAGATATACGAAACTGTTTCGATAAGCTGCAAGAACTGTCGCGAGTCGATACAAATGTGTTTAAACTAGCAATTAATTGCACTTGCAAATACTCGCAAGAAGTTATGAAAGTACTGTCGCGATAGAAATTGCTTGGTAGTTTCCACTTGCAATTCACTGTCGGACAGACTATCGGACATTTATTGCAGAAGTTTTCTTGCAAATGGAAACGCGGCCTAATATTCAATACGTGTGCTCAACTTATTATTATATACGTTTTGGCAAACTTTTAAGTACAACGATACAATGATGCCTTCCATTCAAGTATATAAATTTGCAAAAAAAAGAAATAATAAAATTAAAAAAAAAAAACCGTCACATGAGAAACCCATTCAAGAGAGGGATTCACCAAGATAATGAGTTGTCATTTGATTAAAACGTGGCTTGAATGTGGAAGAGGGTAACCATGCATTTCAGTAAACAAGAAAAAAAAATAGTAAATATTATTATTATTTTGTTGCAGTACCAATTAATGTCAAAGTTTTAAATTATTGTCACTTGAGTCGTGGATAAATCTAAGGATGATTTCTGTTTGATTCGTGGAAACGATGCTCATTTACGAAAAAATGTTTTTTTTTTTATAACGGGTGACCACACAAAGATGCCTATATTTGTTTTTTGTCTCGCTCCGGCGGTGGTAACACTGCTATGGTGTCGAATGCGCGATCCAGTTTTCATTTGTTATCAGTCGTCATGGATAGTTACACCGATAAAGAACGAGCATTTTGCGTCGAGTTATATTTTCGCGAAAATTCATATGTTACACAGCCAGCGTGTGACGGTTTGGTGGGGCATTGTCGGTCCCTACTTTTTTGATGGAACGGTAAACGGGGAGCGGTACAGAAACATGTTAAGCAAATTCCTCCTCCCCGAACTTCGCCGTAGACGTCGTTTGAGTCGAACAATATTCTAACAGGATTATGCGACGTGCCATACTGCCTGCGAAACGCTCGCTCTGTTTTTTCCTCTGAAGATATTTGAAAGGGCGTGTCTACACGACTCGTGTACGTGATTTGGAGGATTTAAAAGCGCGCATTTGACAAGAAATTTCTGAGATTACGCCGGAAATGTTAAGAAATGTCTTCGAAAATTTTGCCAAAAGATAAATTTAATGGATGTAATATTTCATAAATAATTTGTCTAATCTGTATTTTCGAATAAAATTTGTATCGTTGTTGTACGTTCTTTGGTTCTGGAGTTATTTCAAAAAGAAATATGGGCATCTTTGTGTGGTCACCCTGTATACAAATTAAAAAATTGTCGAGACTTAAATACCTTAAGTTATAACAAGAATCTAACTCGATTCAAATGTTCCATCGACTTCAACTCTTGAGTCAGCTTGATCTTGTATGGGTGAAACCCAAGATCATTACACAAAATAAGCCATAATGTAGTCGGTTGAATGATTTGGACTCCGTTAACTCACTGACAAAACAACAAATGTGTAGACTCAAATTTTGGTTAAAAATGTTTGCAAACGTTGCTGATTCGTGTACTTTACCATTATGAGATTGTTAAGCTTGGTGCATAAATTGACAATGACAGTTCGATGATTACTAAAACGAAAATCCCGATATTTGAAAGTGTATGAGTTTTTGAGAAGCTTTTCGGCTGTCATGCAAAGTTAAGATGACATTTATGCTATTGAGCAGGTTCTGACGACATAAAGGACTGATTTAATGACATAAGGGGCTTGTTGCCAAAAAAATGTTTTCAATTAAGGCAAATTTATGAAAAAGTTACCTGGAAAGTAAGCCCAGCGATATCCAAGGTCCCCATTATGAATAGCAAATCGAACTTAAAACTTAACGAATTCGCTAATTTCGTATTAGGAATAGCGATTCGCTCAAATTAAGTTCGCTTTAAATGTCAAAATTTTAACGAATTAAGTTATCGACGAATTACAAATAGCGAGAGTTCGCTAATTTAACCGCTCAAATTGTCAAATCATATCGGAAGAGTTTCTATTGATAATTTTCTATTATTTGTTTTGTTTGTCTTAATTAAAAATGTGTGATAAAAGAAAAAGGTAGTTTTTGAATTATTATAAAAAACGAAAATAATAATGTTTATTTCAAGAACAAATACAAATCAGTTTGCAAAGCTTGTGGAACTGATGGAAAGGTATCCCGATATTTCTAGAGGCATAGGAGCTTTTGGGTCTTTTTTCTTCTTTTCCTTTGAGACATTTCTATCTGTTTCCAAGCTGGACAAAGTTTGGTTTCTAGCACTTGAAGAACTTCGTTCAAAACGATTAATACCGTTGGTTGGGATAGCCCGATATCGAAATCATTACCAACACAGTTTTGGCAGCTACCACTTCCAAGAAATCGCAGCGTACAAGCTAGTTTTATAAGAGGTGGAATGGAACGTGTACTAGTTGATGTGAATGTTTCACTTCACTGTTTCTCGAATGTTTCTCCTAATTCTACCCATCATAATATTTTCTTCCCTCGTACTTTCAGAATCAGTTTCTTCAAAAAACAAATCGACGTTGCTTAACATTATAATTAATTTTTAATAAACAAATGACAATTTATTGAAGAACGCAAATCACAATATGAGAAAACAAATTTCACAATAATTAAAGCAATTGACAATATTTGACATTTAACATATGTTATTTCAATGCAATTATTTTTGGCAGCACTGATTTTGAAGCGAATGCGGAAGCTCGCTAACGATAATACCGATATTATCGAAGTTCGCTAAAACATTCGCTTTTAGTCGAACGTTTGATTCGGTATTCATAATGGGGGTCTAAATAAGTATCAAGTCAATTTTACTTGTATGTCAAAATATCAGCTGATTATGTTTTTTTTTATAAGGGGTCGATTATATCAGTAAAATTTGAAACAGGAGGAATCTGAAATGTTTTACTGATGAGCGTTTATAGCAATCAGAAAATTTACGTCATTAAATGTTCTTTTCTTTTGATCATACCATCGAGCTTCGGTCCTCAGACTATTTTGTTGCTGTTGCTGTTGCTTTCATCAGTAAAATTTGTAATGATGTGATTGGAACAGTAAAAAATTGGAACACCAACAGTAAAACGAAATCGAAAGTTTTGTTGGCTTTTGGCTGTCAGCTGTTCAGTAAAATGAAACTTCATTAAAAAAATTAAAATGGATTTTGTTTCTTTTTGAAAAAATACTAGAATATATACATATATATCTTATTGCATCAATATTTTGCTAGAAATAAATCTGTAACATGTTCAAAAACTAAAAACAAAAATTTTACGGATGGATTTCACTGATAGATATAACCAGCCCCTAACTTTGTGATTTAATTTAGGGTGAGTTCAAAAATGCAATGCATTTATAGACAGAAAAAGATAAACAATATTAAAAACCAGTTCATAAATGTCATCAAAGTAGGCTGGTTTTGGTTTTTTAGTGTCTTAACAAAATTATTTCTAAATGTCAAATGAAAATGTTTTATTAGGACTTATTTTCATTGTTTTGAATTGAACAAATTCATTCATTCCTATGAAGTATAAATATTACATTTCAACTTATTAATAAAAAATTATTTTATTTTTTGTAAAAAATTTAAAAATATTCAATTATTTTACCTACTCATCTTGTTCTGACATTTTCCTGCAAAGCTGCAACAGAAATAAAATGAGTGCAGGTTTGATTGCATTTCAGCTGTCAGACTCTTTTTTTGAACAGTATTACCGACTACAGTGTATTTGTATTTATGAACGCAAATCTGGCATTAGTGCTGCAGTTTTACAATAATGAACCTACACTTATTTAGTACACAATTGTATTTAAAGTTTTGTGTAAAAGGGTTCCTTGTCATTTTGTAAAATGAATAGACATTTTTTCCTTACAATACAAAACACAAAGTACTGTGTACTTTAACTTGTGTAACGAGTTTTTTTGTTAGTTAAATCATTTCGCACGATTAGAATAGATGACAGCATTCAAAGTGACCGGAACTCGAAAGTGATACAAAATATAAACTCTAAATGGAAAATGCTTTTTGTAATGTGTACAAATATATTTGACGTTTGGATCTGATTTACATACGCTCAGCCACTTTTTTATAATTCAACATTGAATTGCAGTGACAAATGAGTAATTGGTACTCATTTTTGCTCTTCTCACTTCACCATCTCTTTTTAAGCATCAAGAAAGAGCGAGATAGAATGATGTAACGTCAAAATTTGTCTCTTTCAAAGAGTTTTAAATTAAAATGTGAACTGTGTCACTTGCGAGTCTTTAATTTTAAAAATCTTCGTTAGAATTATTTTGTTTTTATTAGAAATGTTAATTTTTCTTAGTTCTAAAACTTTTCCTAAACTTTTACATTTTTAACTATATACATTTAAATTTGTTTAATTAGGATTTTTAAATTAAAGCATACATAAGACCTTATTGAGATCTCAAAATCTTTATACGATGTGCTTTTGAATATAATAAATTAAATTGATAATAATTATTGTTAATTGGGATTATATGGCAGGAGGTGTTGAATTGAAAATATATAAGATAAATCAAATTTAATTACAGAAAATATATGTGCATATAAGTACTTTTACACAATCCCTCTTATTAGCAATAATAATTAAAACAATGACTTGTGAAATTTTTGATTCTTATTAAAAGTATGTAATTTTAGATTTTTCTCACATTTTAATACGTTTTATTTTTCTCTTAATTACTTTAATTGTTATATTTTAGATAGAAAAGTTAAGCATTCAATAAAGTTAGTTACATTTGACAATTTTTTATATTCAATGTAAATTACTTTATTGTTTAAAAAATTGTATCATAATTATGCACAATATTTTTGTTTTTGTCACATAATATGACAATGGATAAAATAAACAAATGAATTATATCAAAATAAGACGGAAAGTTTGTTATTTGCCCAACTGGTTAATTTTACAAAAAATCTTTCCATAAAATTCTTGCCTTGTTGTTTGGCAAATGTTGTGTAAATCAATCAACATCTTCTGATGAGATAAACAAAAACAAATCAAGAATTTTGCTCTTGAAAAATTGTATCAAATAAATATTTTTATATTTGTATACAAAATATCTCAACAAAAAACAACTTTTAATGTGGGTTAGCATGTAAACAGTACTTAAGTTTATTGATAAAGTTTTAAAGGTGGCGCTGAAATGAACACTTTTGTCATCAACAACGAGTTATTTAGCAAACAAATGTCAAACAAATTTCAAATAAAAATTGACATCCGCCATTTTAAAAAAATTATTCACAGTAACCGGATGACAATTTGAAGTTAGTCGCCATATTTTTTACTTGTAGTTTCCTATTCTCAATTAACAATACAAAAAGTTATAGTAGCCGTTAGCTTTAAGCGTCATGACCTAATCCAAATCTATTTGTAAAACGTCAATAGAAAACAAAACAAAAACAACACGTAATTTTGCTTTCGATCTAAATTAAAAACAAGATTTATATATTATCGACCTGGGTTAACAGTTTTGTTGTTAACTAAAATGTTTGAAAATACTTTACACTCAACTGAATGTTGTTGCGCTTGATTGATGATGTGTAAAATATTGGTTGTCAATTTTCATTCAAAAATATTACAATTCAGTTAGGTATATTTTTTTTTTAGGATTTCGTGATAAAAATTAGAATTTGCACTTGATCGTGTATTGCCCAACAAAATTGAATAAAGTGCAACCATGTCATAATCGATAATTTGTGATTTGGTTATGTCAAGTTTTTTCTCGATTTTTTATTGAATAAAGTGCAACCAAATCGATAATTTGTGATTGGGTTATGTCAAGTTTTTCCTTGATTTTGCTTTCCATTCATTAAAATTGTTTTTAACCCTTGAAAGATAACCTACGTTGAAATGACGTATAAATATGTGTATCACTTATGGTCTATGGAATATGGTTATCTTTCTATGGTTAAACAAACTTCTTATTTTTAAATACTGAGATTTTCCATTTAAACTTACCACAGACTTAACCTGTCAGTTTGTCGATTGTGGTTTGTTTATTTTCAAGTTGATTGTTAAAATTGTATTCAAATTATTTAAGAAATAATTCCCCAACCCCCAGTTTCACAAGGAAAGTTTAAACTTCTGTTTTGGTTTAAACTTCAGTTCAACAATTTATTCGGTTTTACACTTTCCTTTAAACTTTGAACTGGGTTCATTCTGTAGTTTAAGTTAAACGCCAGTATTCTGCCGTTTAACCTCAGTTCAACGTTTGGGCACTACAACAGTTGTCAGAATAGCTGACATTTTCATATTAAATATTGAATTAATTTATGATGGTGATTTATCCTATTTTCAATAAATATTAATAAAAAGTATATTGTTATTTTAAAATGTCGAGTTCGGAAAGTTATATTAAAGATATTAGTGATGAGGAAAACTTAATTTTAATTGTGAAGTGAGAAGAGAAAAACGCATTCAATTCAGAACAAATCGTTTCAATTGATTGTTGGGACGATTGTCAATAAAACACAAAATATCTGTTGCTGTTTCACGTGTTCCTCGCTTCAGAGAGAGAAAGAAAAAACGATGACCAGCTACGCATTGCTTACATTACGTCACATTACTTACAATGCTACCAAACTCTTTTCATACAATTTAATTAAACTACGTTCAATTGAACTGAAGTTCAGAGCAAACTGTGAAACTAGAAGAGTTGAACTTCAAATTTAAACTTAAGTTCAAGTCCACCTGATCTTAAGTTTAAACTTCCACTGTGAAATTGGGCATAAGATTTACAAATAAATAATTTGATGTATCAAGCTCATGTTGTTCGTCTGAAGGGCGCAAATCGTTAAAAAAATTTAATACCCGTGTTTTGTTGGGAAATCTATCCATAGTAAAGTAGGATTTTACACTAATAACAAAAACAATATCCATAGTGAGAATAACACCGATAAAAGTTAGAGTAGAATCTCACTATGGATAGGATTTTTTAAATTTATGTATATGAGCCTCGAATGGATCTTATGTGATTTCGTTCTCAAATGTTGGTACGGTTGATATTGCATTTGTATCTCGATGGCTGTGTTCGTTGAGTAGTTCTGCATTTGGAATCATGTGTGTTTTACATTGCGGAAAAAACGAATCTATTACTGTTGATATTATTTAGTTTTATTTGAAAATGGACTAACTGGGCTTATTTTGCAAGAAAAAACAGTTGAAAATATTTTTATGTAGTAGAAAATATATTTATTGTTTCCAATATATAGATAAATCTCAACTTGATTCAGGTCTATAAAGAATTGAGGCTAGCTTCAAGCTCGCCACAACACCACATGTTAATGTAGTAGTCTACGAACAAAACTCCTTTTTGAAGTTTTTTATTATTATTTTGACAGATCTTCTTTCAGTTGTACCAATTTTTAAATACAAAAATCTGGCCACTGCGGATCGTTTTGTTGGGAATTTCTCACTTTACTATATATGAAATGCGAACAAAACGCACGTATTGAAAATTTGACAAGTACACTGACACTAGTTACACAGTTAGATAGATCTTTTTCCATTCGCCACAGAAAAAAATCTTTTTCTTTTATTTCAATGCAAATTTAATAAAAAAAAAACATAAATTTGTATTTTATTATCAACACCGGATGCGGAACAGATCATTTGAATAAAAGAGAACACATTTTTTACACCTATTTGTCAAAAAGTTGTTATCATACCAATTACTACTTTTTTTCAATAATGGTCGTAAATGGATTAACAACAAAATTTTTATATATTTGATATACAAACCTACTTCAGAGTAATACTTTTAGGTCATAATTGAAAAAAAAGTATTCACTTGAAGTAAAAGTCATAAAATCTCTCCGGGAACAATTTATCATTTATTTAAATGAAAACGTCTCGAGGTCAACAAACAACTTTATATTACTACGAATATATGAAATTTTAATGATACGTCATAAAAATGCGTTTTGACATCGTTATATTATAAACAATGAGGATAAGAGTAGCTTTAGGGGTAGTATTTTAATTTAAAATTACTCGAATGACTAATTTTGAATTTTGTATGAATGTTTTATCATGCTTGAAAGTGTTGCCTTTCTGTCAAAAAAAACAAAAACAGTTTTTAACCACATAAAATGCTTAATTTGATCTTTAAAAATTCTTTCTGAGAATTTAATTTATTTTTGCATTTGTATTTTAATATGAATATTGATAATTTTGTGTGAATAGAATTAAATTGAAAAGTGATTTTTTTTTACATTGGGTGCATTCAAAAAGCTAGTGACTAAGTAGTCAAAATTCAACTAGCATTGTGAATGCAAAATTGCACTACAAAGCTAGTTAATGCAGAACTGTCATATTAATGACAACTAAAAATATAAAAAATAAGAAACATTTGTGTTTTCAGAACTTTAAATAGTTTTTTTTTTTTTTTTAATTCAATAAAACCAAATAGAAGATATAATATGATTGATTTATATTTGTATTTAAATACCGAAAGACTTATTTCACTTTGAATTCTTGTGTCCTTACCGAGCAGCTTATTGTGAAACGTCAAAACCAGTGTGAACTAACTTTGTTTTGTTGCCGAAATTTTTACACTACGTCGGAGGGGAAATTTCAACTACTTTTGTAGTTTGATTTAGCCAATCAGAATCCCTTGACTACGTAGCCACTAGCTTTGTGAATGCGACCATTGTTTTAATAGTTCATCTTCTTCGTGACACTTGTGTCAGTCTAATTGTCAAAGTTTGACATATTAATGTTTACCAATTTGAACTAAGGTTATTTCTAAAATATTCAAAGCCATCAGAAATCGTACATAAGGATAAAATTGACAGATACAAAAAAAATCGTGAAAATCTGCATTTTGGCAGATTTAATCAAAAATAAATTGATTTATACTTAACCAATTAAAAACCCAACTGTATGCAGGACGAGAGCTGCTCATGAGCTCTATGAGCAGAAAAGGCGAGAGGAACGCCGACTTCTTAGAAGGAAAAAGAGAGGGCATGAGAAGCGTGCCGTCGAAGATGTTGAGAAGTTTAAAAGCAGGAATGAAGTTCGAAAGTTTTATGAACAGGTGAAACGAAATTCACAGGTGCATAAACCTAGAAGCGAAGGCTGTAAAGACGAAAGTGGAAACATCATAGTGGAACCGCAGTCAATGCTGAGGATATAGAAGGACCACTTCTGCAGACTATATAACGGCGACGAAGAACTGAATTCCGCTGTCAGGCAGGATGATCCATTCATATAGACGACGAAAGCCAACAATCCCGTCCTCCCGGCTTAGACGAAGTAAAGATTGCCATATCTAAGTTAATGTCTAATAAAGCCGCTGGAGCTTGAATGCCGAGCTCTTTAAAGCAGCTGGAGATAAGTTGGTTAGGAGCATGCACCAACTTATCTGTAAGATATGGTCGGAAAAAAGCATGCCCGATGAATGTAACCTCAGTATTGTTTACCCGATCCTGAAAAAAGGAGACCCTCTGAACTGCACCAACTATACAGGAATCAGTCTACTTAACATCGCCTATAAAATCTTCTCTGCCGTAATTAGTGAACGTCTAAAGCCCATCGTCAACAAATTGATAGGTCCTTATCAGTGTGGTTTTAGACCAGGAAAGTCCACAGTTGATCAAATATTCACATTGCGGCAGATCGTGGAAAAAACCCAAAAACACCAAATCGACACCCACCATCTTTTATTTATTTATTTATTTATTTCATTGATTTCAAGGCCGCATATGACAGCATCTACAGGGACGAGTTGTATAGAGCCATGTCTAGTTTTGGAATCCCTGCCAAACTCGTCCGTTTGTGCGGGGTGACCATGGAGAATTCACGCTGCTCCATAAAGCTTGGAAACAACTTAACAGAACCTTTCGATGTCAAAAAAGGTTTAAGACAAGGTGATGCGCTGTCATGTGATTTTTTTAACATCGTGCTTGCAAGAATAGGGCAGAGCTCACACGTCAACACTAGAGGCACTATCTTTCAAAAGTCTGTCCAATTACTGACATATGCTGATGACATTGACATAATCGGAAGAATTCAGCGTGATGTCAATGGGGCTTTTGTGAGTATTGAGGCAGAGTCGGCAAAAATGGGTTTTAACGGTTTATGAGGGCAAAACAAAGTACATGCTGTCGTCTAGAAAGGACATACAACACCGACGTCTTGGTCAAAATGTTACAATCGACAGACGTAACCTTGAGGTAGTCAAGGACTTCGTCTACCTAGGCTCCGCTGTAAACGCAGAAAGCTGAGATCAAACGCAGAATAACTCTTGCTAACCGCTGTTTCTTTGGACTAAGAAAGCAATTGAGTAGTAAAATCCTCTAAAAGGACCAAAGTGTTGCTATATAAGACCCTTATCATCCCCGTCCTGCTATACGGTGCAGAAGCATGAACTATGACAAAAGCGGATGAAAGCACCTTGGGTCGATTCGAGAGAAGAGTTCTTCGTGTGATCTACGGTCCCGTATGCATCGAAGAGGAGTAGAGGAAAAGATGGAACGACGAGCTTTACGGGCTGTACAGCGACGTAGACTTAGCCAGAAGGGTAAAAGTCCAACGACTAAGATGGCCGGGTCACGTAGAGCGCATGAAAACCAATGCTCCGGCCCGGAAAATCTTCGAATCCGCACCCACAGTACAGCGCAGTAGAGGAAGACCGCTGATCAGGTGGCGCACAAGTGGAAGGTGACATCACTAGAGACTAGAGACATCTAGCTAGGGACCGAGCTAGATGGAGAAGTTTGTTGGGTGATGCCCTAGTTCACCGGACTGTAGCGCCACCTTAAGTAAGTTAGTAAGTAATTAAAAACTCAAAGCTCTGTTTTTTTCGATCCTTTATCTTTCGAATCTTGTTCTCTTTCACATGAGGAACAAACATTTCGAAAATAATATTTGCTAACCTTGCTAATTTCGTTTACTCCTGGAAGTTTATTTGATTTATTAGAAAATTTCCCAGAAGATTCATTTACATGGTTTTAAGATAATCATTTTTCATTGAAATGAATTTTAATTTAATTAAAAAATAATCATTAAAAATAAAACTGTCATTTGTTATCATAAACCGTTTAAAAAAGTCGTTCCACATAAAATATAATGCATACGAAAAGGCTTAAAACAGTCATTAAGTGATTGATTTGTTATTTCCAGTATGAAAAACAAACTAATTCATCTTATGAATTATAAATGAACCTCCAGTAGTTTCAAAACTAATAACTGCAAGGTTTTGCATAAGTTATTTTAACACGAGCTTCCAGCTTGAACCACCCAAGTAAGTTCTTGATGATTACCTGCAATAAGAGTATGATGAAATCGAAAAGAATACTTAAAGGCTTTTTTAATGGCTTGATCCAAAAGGGATATACAAAATTTTGTTTCTTTAGCTTTTTCTATAAAATAGTAGATATTGCAAAAAAAAAAAAGACAACAGCTTCCTCTAAAGTTTTTCTTTTTTTCCAAATCGATTTGCATTCTTGTAATAATTAGTACACAAGGTCTTTAATTGCATAATAAACCTTTAAATAAGTTAGGAATTAACAATTTCCTTAACTTCCTTTCTTCTTAAACTAATGCAAAATTTATGGCGCTCCTGACGTGCGTGGTGCCTTTAAGCGTTCAATGGTTGCATTGTACATATTGCTAGTTGAATTAAATGGCTTAGAGGCTTAAAATAAGTTCTATAATTAATTAACGATTATTCAATATATCATTAAACGGTAGCATGTTGTGATGGAAAGAGACTTATTCCATACTAAAGTTTTATAAATGAACACGTATAATGTAATTAATTGACAGTAATTACATTTTATATCTGATTGGCTTTTTTCCTATTTGTCAATCTACTTTTCTTTGATATTAATAAGTAGTTGATTACGTTGGAAAGAAATCAAACCGCAAACTAGACAATAATTGGTGTAGTACATTTAGCTAAAAGCGTATTTTAACACTTGGTTAAGTGTTTAACAAAATAATAATTATATGTCGTTGAATGCCGTCGAGATCTTGAATCTAAAGTGATTCCCTGAATTGAAACAAAAAATACTAAATTCATACATTTTCTTATTAATTATATTGATTTTACTTGAAAACCTTCTAAAAACTACCAATTATTAAGCACCTATTTAACTTTTCATTCATAATCAAATTGATCTTTTCCAATGGGTTTTAATGGCTTTTTTTCAAATGCGACTCCAAAATAACTATAACGTCAGGTTTTTGAGGTGTAACTTATTTCAAAATATAATTCAAAAAATCACAAATACTTTTTAAGGTTATCTGAATGCATGAAATCCAAGTCACGATGGTTTTCCAAATCTAGGTTAGGTTAGGTTATAGTGGCTGCCCAAGATGGAAACGGACACACTTAGGCCAGTTTAATGGCCCATTGTGATACCACATGAATCTTGAGGCTTCCTCCTAAGCTCAATGGAACCAGTTTGAGTTCCTTACGAATCGTGAGAGGCTGATACAACTGATATGATTTAGATCGTTTCTATCGTTAAAGAAGAATTCTGCTAGGTAATTCTTGCGTTTTCGAGCCAGAACAGGGCATGCACAGAGAAGATGAAGAACTGTTTCTTCTAAATGGCTAAAAAAAAAGTGTCGTTGGCGAGGTTCATCTCGGGTTGTTCAGTCCCGGTTGTCCTGATGGAGGTGGGTTGGGTGTGGCGGTGTTCTGCCGCGGTAGTATGCTGACTCCAGGCCAGCGTAGAAGGAGACGTCGTCGTCAGTGGGGAGTTTGTACAAGATATCCATACCACAAAGGTATCTCGGGTCCGTGTGTCGTTCCTGATTGGCCATCCTTCTCATTAATTGGTTAGGGTGGCTGGCGACTTTGGTGATTATCTTCCTTGCTGCCTGTGCAAGGAATTGGTCAAGTGGCTTGATTTCAGCTTCTTCGTAGACTCTACGATTACTATAGTACATATCCTTAGTATCTTCCTTTCGAAGACTTTCAGTCTTTCCATTGCAGTTTTTGATATGGTCAACCATATCGGAAAACCGTAGGTGATAACCGGTCTTAGCAGTTGTTTGTATATCAACATTTTCGTTGGTTTACTTAATCCAGTTTTCTTCTTCAAGAGAGGATGAACTCGATGGAGTGCGATTTGTTATCACAGCCTTAGAGTGAGGGTTGAAGCGCAGAAGCTCATTGAAGTGTATTCCCAGGTATTTGGCGTTCTTCTTGGCTTTAATCCTTGATCCATCCGGGAACGTCAGAACAAGGTTTCGGGCCACTGCCGCCGATTTACAGCGGCTGTTGTTGGTGACAGGTCTCCGGAAGCATACCAGTTCCGATGTGGAGGTATTTATCCTTATTCCCCACTTCTGGTAGTACTCCTAAAGTCTGCTTATGTGTGCTTCTACTCTTCGGGCTGCGATCGTAGGAAACATGGAAAACTAATAGGTGAGTGAGTCATCCGCAAACAGCAGGTTCTCACAATCCGTTGGCACTGGCTGGTCAGATGTCATCAGGCTGTAGAGGAACGGTCCAAGTTTCGATCCTTGGGCGATTAGAGCCTTTACGTCTCTATTCGTTGACTTGCAGCTATCTATTTCTACGAAGAAGTTTCTGAAAGAAAGAAAAGAAAACAATATTAAAAATTCGGAGCTTATCCATACGCTGTCGAAAGCTTTCTCGACATCCAGAAAGCATCAAACTCTGGCTCGGTGGCTATTGGGAGCAGCGGTGACGTCAGACTGAAACTTTAGAAGTGGATAGATCGTTGAGTGAGCCTGTCGGAATCCAAACTGCATGTCGGGGATGATGCTATGCTCGTTGCAGAATTTCTTTAGTCTTCTTAAAATGACTTCTTCCAGAATCTTGCTGATGTTGTTGAGGAGTGAGACAGGCGTGTAGTTGGAGATCATATTGGTACTGCCTTTCTTCGGAATTGCCACTACTTTGGCTGCCTTCCACTTTTTTGGAAAGTAGCCGTTGTTGATGCAGTTATTTTTGATAATAGTCAAGATAATCAAAAAAACTTGAGGAAGTCTTTTCAGGATATAGTTGGAAATCCCGTCCATTCCAGTTGACTTCTTCGGCTTCAAGTTGTTAATGATCTCAGCCATCTCCTCAAGATTGCAGAATATATGGGTATTAGCTGGTTCATCGGCTTGGCAGTTGTCGTCAAATTGAACTTCAATGTTTGGCTGTTGAATCAACTGGATGGAGATTTCTACTTCGTTGAGGAAGGCTTGGTCCGTTGATGGTTTTGGAATGAAACTTTGTTCAAAGTGTTCGGAAAAAGCTTCCACTTTGTCATTCGTTGAAGCTAGCTCCATGTTGTTGGTCATCATGACTTCCGGCAGTGGTTTTCTCCTACCGATGAGGCGGTTTATTTCCTTGAAGGCGTTTGGTCCCGGTTTTATCTCCCTCAATCTCTTTTTGAAGGAGATGTCATTGTGGTGTCGGATGGAGTTTCGGAACATGATGTTCAAACATTCCAGTTTGCTCTTGACAGTCCGGTATTCAGGGTTCACCATGTTGAGTTCCCTCTGATGGATCCTCTGGAGGCGCTTTCTCAGCCTTTGTCGTTGGGAATATAGGTTTTGAACATATTCCGGGAGGTGTTGGTATCTGTGTTTCGTTGTCCTGTGGATTTTTTGGGCATCAATTGCAATTGTAATATTTGATTCCATTTACTCGACAGCCTCATGAATGTCGTTGTCCTGGAGGTTTCGGTTTGCTGGTGGAAGAACCAGGTTTCCTTCGATGTCAAACTGCAATCTTTCGAAATTAAGTCTCTTGTAGTTCTGCAATTCCACGAATTTTAAAACTTGCGTGCGCACTACGATTTCTCGGATGTGGAAGTAATCAAAATAGTTTGCCCTGCTTCTACGACACTCGTTGATTTTTGTTGACTGGGCTGATGTCATTGCCATGGGAGCATCATAACTTCAATGTCTGCATCATTTGAGAGGGGTTGTTTCACTGTTTCAGTTGAATTTGTTCCAAACGTATTACCCATTGGATTTACAGGCTGCTGTAAACTTAAAAAATTGGCAACTGCCTCTTCCAAAGGGGACAAAAACAACTGCCGAAAAGGTCCTCCGCCTGTTGTGACTACATCCTTTTTATTGGTCCGATTTTTCAGTTTTAATTTTTAGTGCAGCCAAACCTTTTAATTTAATTTTCTAAAACCGTTTGGTAATATTTTTCGTTACGTAACTTATGCCACTCTTTACCTTCAAGGGCAAACAGCAAACAAATCCCAATATTGGCAATGTCGGGGTTTACCTCCATTAGCTCCGCCAACTTTGAGAACTGGGCGTTGGCAGCCAAACCTTTTAATTTAATTTTCTAAAACCGTTTGGTAATATTTTTCGTTACGTAACTTATGCCACTCTTTACCTTCAAGGGCAAACAGCAAACAAATCCCAATATTGGCAATGTCGGGGTTTACCTCCATTAGCTCCGCCAACTTTGAGAACTGGGCGTTGTTGGTTCTTTTAATGCTTTACCAATAAAAGTTGTAACTATAATTTATTTAATAATTTAATTTGTTATTACTTTTGTCGCTTTTCACTCATTTTTTTTATGTCGCAACAAAAAATCTAGACAACTACTTCGAATAAAAAAAAAACTGCGATTTTTTCAAAGTCACCAAGAATTACAGTTCGACCGATTATGACAGATAAAGGCGAGCATTCACCAATTGTAATAGAACAACATTTCAATTCGCCAAATTTTTGAAGTTTAAGGCGAACGTGAACTTGGCGAATCGCAAACAATAATGCGAAATAGTCACATTCGCTTATTTTTTAGGCGACTCGCAAGTGATAATACGGCCCTAAGTCAACTATATCCTTTAAAAAACTTTTGTTTTGTTTATGGAAATATACTTAACTTTCCAAACCACGAAATAAGTTAGTTCCAGATTTCATAATGGTTCTGTGAACTTTACCAGAGCAGAAACCTAACATTTTGCAACAAGTTGCAAGAAAATTTGCAATTGAATTATTTTTGATTGATAACCAGAAATTAAAAACTATAAGTTTTAAAGAAACCGGCCCAATGATAAAACTCATCTTATGTTAGGACTAATCCTGGTTACACAGTTATAAATAAACTTAACCTTTAAACTTGATGGTAGGTGTCAGATACCCTCCAGACGTCTTTTGATCATATAATAGCAAATGTCATTCCGCGTAAATTGTACAACTAAACACAAAACACATTCGATACTTTGTGCAATTAAACAGGGAAATTAAAGATGCCCATATTTATTTATAATTGGAAAACAAAATGATGGCAGTCGTCATAATATCCATAGCTTTTAAATTGTACCTATACAATAATTGCAATCACATGAAGGTACGAGTATTATGGTGTTACTATAATTTAAAATGAATTTATCTCTTATTGGGAATACAATAATTTCATAGTATGTACGTAGCTTAAAATTATATGTAGATTTTTCTAAATTAGATCATCTCAAGATATGTCACTGCAATTAAAAAAGCCATCTTATAGTTATATTCAAATAAATGTACCAACCTATCAATCTAGTTTGGGGCCGATAAGTGCGCCACAATATTTATTGTGTGATTAAGTTGAAATTTATAGCATGATAAAATAGTTAATTATCTTTCAACTTGTTATTAGTTTGCTAGAAAATTAATTATATTAAATTAAAATTTAATTGTTGTATGAACAAATAAATGTTTACTTTTCAACAATGTAAGGAATGTTGTGTTTATAAAACGTCCAAGAATTGATAGAAGATGTTAACATTTGATAACCCGCGGGAATTTTTTGACTGTCAAATAGAATTTGAAAGTGTTGGGGTTTTCCATGGGTAAATTAAATCACTTTATTTTTGATCTAGTAATCATTTTTGTTGAGAGATTTTTCCCTTCTCACACCAGCATGTTGTAAAATATGTTCACAAATATCGCAAAAGTTGATACATCAAACTTTTCTCTACTTCTAAAGTGCTTAAAACGATAACAAATTTGGATGAACATTTGACAGCTACACTGACACTATTTCGAGCTACAAGAAAAAATACCGACACAATGGGTGCATTCACAAAGCTAGTGACTACGTAGTCAAAATTCAACTAGCATTGTGAATGCAAAATTGCACTACAAAGCTAGTCAATCCGGAACTGTCATATTAATGACAAATACAAATATATATAAAATAAGAATCATTTGTGTTTTCAGAACTTTAAATAGTTTTTTTTTCTTTTTAAATTCAATAAAACCAAATAGAAGATATAATATGATTGATTTATATTTGTATTTAAATACCGAAAGATTCATTTATTTTTCATTTCTTGTGTCCTTACCGAGCAGCTGATTGTGAAACCTCAAAACCATTGTGCACTAACTTTGTAGCCGAAATCGTCGCAGGAGAAATTTCAACTACTTTTGTAGATAGATTTAGCTAACCAGAATCCTTTGACTACGTAGCCATTAGTTTTGTGAATGCGACCACCAGCTTTGTGAATGCGACCACTAGCTTTGTGAATGCGACCACTAGCGTTGTGAATGCGACCACTAGCTTTGTGAATGCGACCAATGCTAAAGAAAATAATTTTTAATTGTGTTCCATTGGTTGCGAATAAAATCATTTTTTTAAAAAAGGTTACATATTGAGCAGCCGCCATCATTTGACATTTGAAAAGTAAAAACTACGCCTTTACTAAAAATGGAATGATATATGATTTGACAACTCATTTCAATTGGTCGGGTTCAGACAATGGGCAGGTTCAGACGACATAAGAGACTTAATTTTAATGGAAAATTGACTGGAAAGTTAGTAAAGAAAAATCTTCCTAACTATTAAGTCAACAATACCTATGTATGTATATCAAAATGACAGTTGATCATTAGACTTGACTTGATAAGTAGACTTGACTTGATAGTTAGGAAGATTTTTCTTGACTAATTTTCCAGCCAACTTACCATCAAGGACTTCATTTGCAGTCAACTTCATTTGCAGTCAACTTCATTCTTTGAACGTAAATTTTGACCAAAGCAACTAGTTAGTTTTTCAAGTGTCATTAATTTGAATTCAGACTTTTATGTTAGAAACCTCTACTTAAGATCATAGTACAAAAAGTACCAACAAAATTATTGTCTACAAAGTACTCCTCAAGCAAGCTACAAGTCCATCACTATTTGTATTTTGTATTGCAAAGAAATATAAGTTATTTCTTTTCCTAATTGACAAGGAACCCTTTTACAGAAAGCATTAAATAAAGTTGTGCAGAAAATAAATAAATCACAGAGTAATAAAGTTCAGCTTTCAGTTGAATGAAAAAACATGACCAATTGTCATTTTGACATAAGTTGACTTGACTTGATAGTTAGGGAGATTTGTCTTGACTAACTTTCCAGTCAACTTTCCAATAAATATGCCTAAATTGGAATCAATTTTGTTTGCATCTGGCCAATCAAATGCTAGAAACTTGCCTTACTTGCAAGTCCCAAGGTTACAATTGTTCCGTAATATTGTTCAGTAATGTCGTTAAGATGGTTGAAGTCCTTGAGACATCTTAACAGTTGTATTTTATTTCTTTGAGAGTAAATTAATAAATTTCAGTTTCTACAAACTATTCTAACCAATTATGAATTAAAAAAAGTAGAATGGATTTTATGTGTATATTTCTATAAATCCTCATTTTCAAAAATGTTCTTCTTTAACAAAGATATAACCTACAGTATAAAAGAATTCACCTACTCCCTTGATTACAACTTTGTTATGCACGTCATATTAAATGCTTATCATATGAATAACTCAATTTAATAAAATTAAATAAATGCAACAGTAATTACAACTTCATTTCTATGGCTTTATAATATAACAATTAAATAATATCAAAACAAAATAAAAACCCAGAAGCATAACATTTCACCATAGTTTATAATTTTTCACTTTTAATATTTGCAATTAAGCTGTTTTTTTTTGTGTTTAATTTTTATTATTATTGTTGAATATGTTAAGAAAAAAAAATGTTAGGGCTTCAGCCACAGTGGCGTGAATAGCTGTCTAGAGGGTGTCGTATCACGTAAGGCATCATTCTTTGAAATTTTAATCGGTCCAACGTCTCATGCGATATATTATTAGACATTCTAAGTACATATGAACGAGTATATACGTTTTAACTTTGATTGTTTTCATTTATTTACAACAATCTAGCATTTTAATGAATAAAATATTGTAAAAGTTATTAAAGCTTAAGCAAAACAACTGAATATTCAAACATCTAACAAAAATTATATACTACGAACGAAATTAACAATGAGATTCTTAAGATAAAATAGTTTTATCTTATGAGCGTATAACCTTCATGACATGATTAAAATTGTATCCAGAGAAGAAGGAGGGTGCAAAGGTAGCCATTAAGATGTAAATTTAAATTGATGTATAAGCATCTAAGAAATATTTAATAAGTTAAACGTTTAATATGATTTCGAAAGCCTTAGAAGAGAAATACCTACAATATAAAACGTCATATAAGACTTTATATCATGAACAATGTAATTAATTTCATTTGGTTTTATTTTGCAGATACGTAGCTGGTCGATTGAAAATCATATCAAATGCTGAAACCAAAGGTCTGGGGACATTCGTGGGTACATTTGCCCTTCCATCGTTGATATTCCTGTCTCTGGTTGAACTTGACTGGAGGACTGTCAATTGGACGTTTCTTCTATCGATTCTCATTTCCAAATCGATAGTCTTTTTCGCTGTGATTGGAGTATCACTACTTGTCGCAAGGCCCCTTAACTATGGTCGTGCTGGGCTATTGGCAATCTTTTGCACCCAAAGTAATGACTTTGCAATTGGTTTTCCCATTGGTAAGCTCTCAACAATACTATCATCAGAAATCACATAACCAATACATTTTTTTTTATTTTTCTTTCCCAGTCAATGCTCTTTACAAGAAAGTTCATCCCGAATATGCAGCTTACCTATACCTTATGGCTCCTATATCGTTGGCCATTCTAAATCCTGTTGGCTATATCCTAATGGAAATCTCACAAAAAATCGACCAAAAAAATAAACTAGATGACAGCTTACCAGTGTGTCCAGCTGCACAGCAACCTCCGTCGGAGAATTGTTTGTTTGGTGAAAAAACAATGGTTGTCCTCAAGACATTTAAGTCCATATTTTTCAATCCAATGATATTGATGACACTGTTGGGTGTTATTGGAGGAGTTGCGTTTCCTGAAGGATTACCTGAAATTATTGCTGGAGTGTTGAGGGTATTGGGTAACTCTTTCTCGGCGACTGCTTTGTTTTTACTTGGCTTGAAGATTGTTGGACAAGGAACAACACTGAGGGGATCTGGTTTTCTAATTCCTGGCATTTTAATTATTGTTAAAATGTAAATTTTATTCTTTTTTGAAAAAAATAAAATATAAAATATTCCTCAATAATCTCTTCTAGCCTCGTGTTGCCACTTGTTGCACGCCAAACTGTCAACATCATGCAAGCTGGAGAAAACTTCAATGAAACTACGGAACTAAGCACTTTTGGATTTCTCTATGGGACCTTCCCAGCCGCACCTGGCGCCTTTGTAATAGCCACGCAATATAATATTGAAGTGGAATTGGTAAGTCTATATTTAAACTTATTCCAGGGGTTTTAACATTCTTCTAACAAAATATTTAGATTGCTAAAAGTATGGTAGCATGTACCTTCATCAGTGCTCCTTTGATGTTTATCTCAGCAAAAATGATTTCTCTGACTAACTTGAACCCAGCCGACTATCTCCATGAGTTAGATGAATTTTCTTTCGATATCAGTGTAACTGGGGTTATAGCATGTATTTGGATACTGCTTCTCTTGACTTTGACCAAAAAGGCTAGAAGAATGCCTCACAGGATTACTGTATGCTTAGTTCTTTCTCAGGTTAGATCTTGCAACTAATGATTTCCTAAACAAATCGATTAATTGAACTTATTTTGTCCCATCTAGCTTTTCTGCTGTGTCGGTGTTATTCTTTGGTCCAAATTAGATCATGTCAATAAATGGGTACTTTATGTTCAGTTCTTCATGTTTAACATTGGGGCGTATAGTAGCAGACTCTGGACTGCTATTCTAGCAATTAGTTTGCTCTTTTTGCAATGTCGAAGTTTATGCTTTGTTCTTAAGCTTTGGCCCTACATGGTTAGAAGAAACTCTTTTTTTTTTAAATATAAAACATTGTTAACGGCTGAATTCATTGCAGATAATGTTCGCATGGGGTGTACCTGGTATTATCTCTGGTCTTCTAATTGCTTTCGATGAAAACGTTTTCTCGGGTGGAAGACATAATCCAAGCTTTCAGTATGGAAATGCCCAAGCAGCGATCTCGGTATTTCTGCTAGTTATGTGTTTCATTGGTGAGTAACGAAAGTTATAAGCTCTTGTAGAAAGAAGAAATTATCAATGATGAAAAGACAACGTTCTGAAAAGTTATGATAATCTCACTTAATTCCCTTGAAATCCTAAGCCTTGAGTTCACGCAAATGTATATTAAACAAAACGCAAGTTAGTATGCATGTTTAATATTTGAAGTTTGTTTTGAATTCGGTGAGATTTCTAGGGATTGTGAGATTTTCAGTGATGACTAAGTTTTCAACCTGATCAATATCTTTAATGAGCTCCTCAAAATCTACTGGGGTTTTATAAAGTTTAATTTTGTTGTTTTACATTTTTTAGTTACTGTTGGATGTCTTGTTATGCACCAAAGATACAAGAGACGTTTTGAAAAATACTTGACTCTAGCCAGAGAACTGTCTAATCCTGACTCAGGTAAAAATGTTTAACATCTTCAAAAATTTTCGACGTGGTTAATGCTTTTCGTTTTTAGAACAATCCCATATAATTGGATCATCCATATCTACAGCAGATCTCTTGGCAAATGCAGCTGATCAAAGGAATTCAATTACGCGTCATAGAACTACCTCGCTTTCATCATCAGAAGATGAAGAAATAGTCAAAGCAGACGACAGTGGTTGTGGCGGTGGTGGAAGTGGCAATGGAAATTGTTGTTCTTCATCCACGAATCACACAACTGTCGTTGATATTGAAGATTTGATAAATCGTGCTCAAGGCAGCAAAGTTGAACTTCGAAATCACAGTCATGTATTTGATGATGATAGGTAAGTTAAACCTCAAAACTTCGGTCATCAAGTCAATACATTTTTGTTTGTCTTAGCAATTTTGGTGGAATTCGCGCAAGTATGTGCAGTCCATCATTTAGCTGTGCAGGACCGTCTCGCCAGAATTGTCAGGCAATCATTCAACAATACGAAGAACAAGCAAGAAAAGGATTGGAGCCAATAGAATTCCCCAAAGAAGGAGACGAACATCAGACCCTTAAGCATACTGTTCTACTTATAATCTTACTTTGTTCAATGTTTGTGGTAATTATTTTATGCTTAACCATTCTCTTAAGACTTAGATAATGGGTGATGGATTATTTTTAGAGCCTCGCGGTGTCAATATGGACTTTAGTGATGGAAGGTATGTCGGGAATTTATTTAGAACTCAGTTTTCTGGATGCATTTTTAAACTTTGGACAAAGTTTGATTGTACTTGCTGTCTTCATTACCGACAGCAGCGAATTACTTATTCCCCTCGGAAAATACTGGAGAAAGATGTGGTGAGTAAACACAACCATTAAAAAGAAGAATTGATTCTATAGAAGTTTTTTTTCCGTTTTTTTTGACAGGTATGGCGCTAATATGTTAACTCTACCTCATTGGGCTTCTGTGACTCCTGAGACAAAACACATATGCGAGCAGTTCCGTAATCATCATTTGGAGAATTGTAAAAAAGATATAGCCTCGGATAAGAGGTGAGTTTAATCATTTCGAAAATGAGTTTTAAACTAAATAACGTTTAATTTTGTTCTCTTTTTTAAGATGGCGAATTAAAGTCTACCACAAAGTATTCTATGGCAGTGATTTCGTTAACTGGCTAATTGAAGTTGGTCTGGCAAAGGATCGTTTGGAAGCTATTCACTATGCAAAGCATTTGGTAGATGGCCGTGTAATGCGACACATAAACAATGTCTATCACTTTGAAGACAGAAATCTTCTTTATACCTTCTGCAATCGAATGTAAAGAAAGCGTGCGATAATAATTATTATTATTTTTTTTAAATTATCTTTTGAACCAATGTGGTGCTGTGATTTTGTGATGGACATGCAATGAATTTGCGATAGCAACATAGTTTGATTAATTCTGTGTACACAGCCATCGCAGATAGTCTTAGTTTTGTGGCAGCTTTAATAATTCATTGGATGTCTTTATGATGTGTACATTTTATTTTATGTGAATTTTATTTAGATGTAATAGGCGTTTGAATTAATCAAGAATTCATCTCAAAAACCTTCTCGCAGAAGAATTTTTAAGTTAAACCAAAGAACTAGTTCTGCTCTGTTGAAAAGACAGATTTGTATGTAATATTGATTTTGGCCTATCCTCCTACCATTGAAAACTTACACAATTGATTATAACGTTTTTGATACTTTTCGAATGTATAATTTTAAAATTTCCCATAATTTATTTTGTTTTTAGTTAAATTTTAACTTTAATCTCATTTTAAGGATTAGTTTTTGAAAGTATGTACGAATCTAGAAAATAATTTTATTCTATTTTACTTTTATTGTTTATATTTCTTAAACTTTTTACTACTCAAAAAATGTATTTGGAAAGAAAAATGATAAAAAGATCAGATTTTGTTCATAAGTCATTATTTTTTTTAATAACTATACATAAAATAATGTATGTAGATAAAAACATAATAATAATATAAATAAACAATATGGTGCAACACTTTTTTAGGGACAATTGTAGAATATATATACCTACAGCGAATAATGTTTTTTATAATATGATAATAATAAATATATACAAACATATAAGCTTAAAATATAAAATTTAGATGCTTGTAAAGCAAATAAATACATTTACTGATGATATGATTAATAAATGTAAGATTTTTTGGTCACATTAGAAAATCAAATGGTCTACTGTGTTTTCTTTAATTTTCCAAAAAATATAGGGGAATATGGGGCACATGGTGCCTGCGGGCAAAAGATATGTCAGTAAGAAAATTGTCTTAAATGTCTTACGATCGTGTGAGCTCACAAATTTAGTCAGCCCAATTCTTAATATTTCCAGGGAAAACAATTCCCAGGGAGACTTGTTCTCCCGAGAGTAAAATTCTCCTATTCTGAATTCACCGGGAGACAGTTTTTTCCTTCGAACTCGGGAATGACAATTTTGTATGTTCGAAACAGCAGTTTCGAAGTATTTGACACAAGAATGTAAGTGTACAAACGTTTCAGAAAAGGAAAACAAACATTTTGAAATTGATATGTATGCATAAATAAATGCATATATATCTAAATTAAATTAGTTCAGTATTGCAGCAAGAATCTTGTTTAAAGAGGAGTTAAAAGAACATCAACGCCCAAGGGTTGTTAAAAGATCCTTGAGGGACAGTTCGAACCCTCTGCAGTTGCCTCAATGGTTGTAAGTACTTATTAATTTACAAAGATTTATTCTAAATTTGTATTTCTAGTTTCATTTAACAACTTGATTCTTAGGTTTCAAAAGTATTATAGAGTTAATAAGGTTGTCTTCAAGTATTTGCTGAATATTCTCTCTAGATCCTGTGATCCAGCTTAAAAAAGTTTTTCCATTCCGTTAGTGTTTTTCTTGGTGGTCCAAACGAATTCAGCTCATTTTCCACCATTTGCCAAAACAATGCCACCTCTTCCTTTTTTTCTTGTGGAAGTCACACAAAATATCGCGTTGAGCCTCCATCAAATTCAAAAGCATTTGAAGCTGACCCTTGTTTGTTGTTTTTAACGTTAACATATTTAAAATGTTATTAATTATTATTGCAATAAAAGAAAAACTTACATTTATTTTCGTAACTCTCCAGCTCAAGTGTCGGGAAAAAACTCGAGCCAAATGGATATGTATTTTCTCTTTTTTGACATTTAGAATAGCTCCCCGGAGTATTTTTTCCCATTTTCGAACTTGTTTAGAATAAGGGAAATCAAAAAGGGAACACAATATTGTCAATAACGCCATTGTCATCCATTTTAAGACAACTTATTAAATTTAATTTTTTCAAGCATCTGAAATTATATTCATTGGCATTTGAAATACATTTTCCGCACAAAAATTAAAAAAAAAACTTTTGTACAAAATCTGCTCCCGTGTGAAAAGAAAAATTTGTATTCGTAGTAAGACATCTTGCAAAACAGTTTTTTTCAATCATTGAAAAAAGTTTAACTAAAAATACCAATTTTTTGGTTAAGTTTTAGATTGTTTTAGCATCAATAGCATACACTATGCTAAATAAAGAACAAGTTCCTTAACATGGGTAACCGTTCAGTTTAAAAACACATTATAGAACCTATATTAAGTTGTGTTTACTCCTTTTAATGCATCTAAACGTGAAAATGCTATTTATAAAACTCATAATATGCAACTTTGCTTAGCCCGTTAAGAGGTTGAATAAGGTCTAAATAATTAAGAGTGACGGAATGTCATATTGATTTCTGTGCATAGTTAAAATTACAAAAATTAAAATACCATTTTAATTCTATCCCTTTTAAATTTATTAAAATTTAGTTATATCGTCTCGGAGAAGGAGCATTTTGGTACTTTTTTGCCATAATTACTGAATAACTATAATTTATAGGAAATATAGTTTATGCGACGTTACATTCATAGAAGAAATATATTTTATTTGTTATGACAAACAGCTGATTTGATAGACAGATAAATGGAATAGATCGCTCCATTTTTGCTACTTTTTTAACATAAGCATTGTGTAACTAAAATTTATAGCAGAATTTCTTATAAATGAGAATTTTCGCAACGTTACATAGAGGCTAAATAAATCCTTATGCACTGTATAGCTGTTTATCTGTTTAGCGGATTCTATTAAATAAGACTGAAAATCTATAGTACTATCATCGAGAGATTATACGGGCAGTTTTTTACTTAACCTTTTTCATACAAAAATTAAAACTCCACATTGTAGTTATAGCAAACGTAAAAAATAACTGATCCATGATAATATCATACATTTATACGTAAAGATGATTAGACTTTAAAATTAGTCTCCTGTTAAAATCTTATGTAAACTCAAAAATATTTAATATAAAAATCCATGCGAAACTTAATTTGTGTTTTATTTTATAAAATTTATATTTTATATAGCTTAAATAATATTTTGAGTGTCCCACACTTTATCATTGTGAATTGGCCACACTACATACCTCGCATCACCTACTGGCAAACTAAAGAACTTTCGCGCTGTCAAAAAACTGACATCCCTTTGACAGCATTTTTTTTGTTTCTTGAAATCAGTTTTTTCCCAGCCTTTTTATCGTGCAGTTGAATCTTCTTCCAAAAGCGAAGTTAAATTTTCAGACGTGACCAAAATATCATCTGCGTTTTGTGTGAATTAGAGGTGTACTTTTCGAATCCCTAACAAAACAACTTCATTAAATTAGCAGTGACTAAATTTCTTTCGCGCTTAAAATAATGATCGATTGCTAAAAGTGAAAAGCGAGCTCCTATTTCAATTCTATTCTATCCTATTCCCATCGTCGTCGTCGCACGTCCATCCCCTTAGATCTAAGATCCAACACTCTCAAGGTTGAGTGCCATTCATCGTTTTACTTTTTGTTGTGCATTGTTTTTGTAGATTGTGTTGTGTTTGTTTTTTTTTTGTTGTGTTGTAATTTACTTATTGCACCCCCTTTGACATGCGAACACGTTGCGAAGCACCCGTAGACAGTGCATCGTCGTCGTCGTTGCAACTAAATACCTTATAATGTCGGATAATCTGGCCGTGCGATGGATGCGCCGCTACAAGTTCTTCTTCCTAATCGGTCTGCTCATTATAGGATTACAAGTTTTCCTTGCTTATAAATCGCTAGGCATTCCCGATCTGAGTTTCAGCTCTGGAAGCAATCTCTTTTCGTCGTCCTCCTCCAGCGAGAGCAAATCAAAAACTCAACAAAATGACAACTCTGTGGCCGACGACGAGGACCTCAATGGGGGTCCTGTAAAGCAGCGTGACACTGTTAATTCGGCTGGACACAGTGGCAATTTAAATGTGGATCAATTAGGCTTTCAGCCATCATGTGATATTACAGCAAAAGAAGCAATATCTGCACTACGACGCGCAAAAACGAAAGAATGTCGCAAGCAAATAGCAAATGTTGCGTGTACCATTCAATCAATGGAATTCTATGCGCGACGTCTACCGAACTATTGTTTAAATAGTAATTACACAGCAAACAAGCCGTTGGGCTGTTATCGGGACGAGAAGGAGTATCGCCTGTTGTCGGGATACTTTACGAATTTCAAACGAAATAACTCACCAAAGAAATGCATCCAGATGTGCCTTCAATCGGGTTTCCCCTATGGCGGAGTACAGTATGGTACTGAATGCTTTTGCGGAGCTGATATGCCACCATCGGCAGCTAAGCTGCCCGATTCAAGTTGTAATATGAAGTGCCCTGGCGATGCCAAAGAAGTCTGTGGGGGATATTTTAGCATGAATATATTTGAAACTGGTATTGCAAGTAAGTTAAAAGAAAAAAAAAAACTAAATTATGTTAAACTATGTAAATTACTCTTAACTATTGTTTTGCTAGCAAATAAAAAGAAAATAGATACAAAATTAAAAAACCTAAAAGTAAAGATAAAAATAAATCTTTTAGCTGATTCTTATTCATTTTTAGTTAAGTTGTTGTGCCTATTTTGTATTTATAAATGTTCTTCGTTTTGATAAGAGCAGACTTATTAAATCTTTTCCACAAAGACGCTCTTATTTTAAAATAAAGGTCATTTGGTGTCATCGATTTCATTGTTAACCGATGACTGTCCAAAAGTATTCTTTGAGATAATCTCTTCAAGGCTTAATTTTAGAATAGAAGTTTTTTTTGAAAAAGTATTTATTACTTATAAAAGTTTGACAACGTACGCACGCAACTCAACAAAAACATTTAAAACAACATATCTGATTTATTTTAAGATTTGTCTACTATGTATACCCTAAAATGAAAAAATTAAAAATGTCCAAAATCACTCTAAATTTAGATTTTGTTGCATTTATAGCAGTAATACAGTTTTATTAGCTTAGATAGAAATTTGTATTAAAAGAAGCTGTAAAGCAAAGAACACTATTTATAGCTAAAAACTATCAAGACGATGTTAAAAATTTTGAACTCTACAACATTTGTAAGAAAATTTTTTAATTCCGATGACAAGAAAAAAAATAAGTTAAATATAAAAACTGAAACAACTCTTTTAAACACAAATATGTATACTCCAGCTTTTAAACGATAGCAATGTGTACAAAAATTTGAAGCTCAGTTTCTCTAGGATTTTCGGAGTAGTTAATCTTTTTGTTTATTACTCAAAATAAAGTAAGAGTTTGACTACTCTACGTAATACTTTCAAGAAGATTTTCTGCACCTGATTTGATAAAAGCATCATTCTTCTAATGTTCCACTCAAAACGCACAAATAAATTGATGTTTTGACTTCCTCAAATTTGTCATATCCTTTTTCTTAACAATCTTTAAATGAGATGACTCGCCAAACAAAAATAAGGATTTCCAAATCGGTTTAGGAACATATTGAGTTTTAACGAAATTAGACATGGTTTTTGTTTTTAATATAATATAATGAAAAATATGTTATTATATTATAAAGAGTAATTTTTTAAAAGCTATAGGAGAGTTTAAAAAAAAACACAAAATTCAAAAAAATGCATGACATCTTTTTTTGAACGGTCCATATAATTTAATGTTTGAAGATTATTTCATACAAATGTTGACCTTGACTGCGCCTCAAATGGTCTATCCGCTTAGTCCAATTTTGGCATACCCTTTCCCACAATTCGGCCGGTATCTCACGAATAATTGCTTCAATGTTGTCTTTCAATGCATCAATTGAAGCTGTATAGACATGAGCTTTAACATAGTCCCACAAAAAATAGTCTAATCGCACGATCTAGGCGCCAACTGCCCGGTCCTGAGCGTGAAATAAAATGTTCACCGAACTCGCCTCTCAATAAGTCCATTGCTGTGTGGCATGTGTCACATCAATCCACATGTCATGCAAGTCATGATCTTGCATTTTGGCAAAAAAAATTGGATATCTCACGGTAGCGCTCACCATTTACAGTTACGTTATGATTCGCATCATCTTTGAAGAAGTACGGTCCAATGATGCCATCAGCCCATAAACCGCAACAATGTGATGTTTTCTAGCTCTTGCAAAGCTTCTGGCTGATATTCACTCCAAAATCGACAATTCTGCTAATTTACCCATTGAGCCAAAAATGAGCTTCGTCGCTGAACACAATTTTTCTTTAAAAAAGTTGTTCTTCGGCCAACTTTCCAAGAGCCCATTCATCAAAACTGCAACCTACGCTGCAGTAGGTCGTTTCGCTTCAATTCTTGCACCAGCTGTATTTTGAAAGGCATCACACATAAATCCTTTCGCAAAATATTCCACGTTGTTGAGTAATAGAGGCCCAATTGTTGCGAACTTCGACGAATCGATAGTTGATGGTCATCATTAACACTCGTCGATACAGCTGCGATATTTTGTTCAGATTTTGCACTCTACGTGAGCTTGTTGGTGGTTTAATGTCCAACAATGTAAATTTGGTGCGAACTTTAGTCGCAATAGCTCGAATAGCCGTTTTAGTGGGTCGATTAAATTGACCAAAAAATGGAGGAAGGGCGCAATGAACTTTCTTAACAGAGCATGCATTTCGAAAATAAAATTCAATGATTTGAAAGCGTTGTTAGTTTATAAGACGATTCATGGTTAAATTATAGACCAAACTGAAGATATTTGACAGTGAAACAAAACACGAAACGTGTGTCAGCTGTTTAAACTAGTGTTGTCAAAATACAATAGCTAAAAAATCACCCTTTATTATCAATGAAAAATTTTACAAACAAATATTTTTCCTCAAACAAGTGTAATAATAACCTATAAGAGTTGCATAGTCCCATCTCAAACACAAATGAAATATTGACCTACACAGGTGAGATCGAAAGTCCAATTATGAACTGTTGTAGGTATTACCTAAATAACTGAAATTTAAAACTTTAATTTTTTTCTGACGAGTACTGCTTTTTCCGAGGAATTGACAAAGGCTTCAGTAGCAATTCTTTTGTTTTTTTAAGATAAGCCGTACAATTGAAACACATACAGTATAGCAAACTAAATCGAATAATATAATTCTTAGCCTGAATAAATTAAATTTCGTGGCCAACTTAAATAAACGATAACCTATTCACAAAAACGAGTATTGTTTCAAAAACAAACATCAACTATCAAAAACTACTAAACTACTAGTTATTCCACCCGCTTTTTTGATCGTTTTTTATAATTTTTGTTTTTATAAAAACAGAAAAGATTTTCTTGACCTTAGGCCCCGATTCCGCAAAGTTGAATGATTTTCCGTACAAATGTTTTATTGATCTTCAAAATGTGTCTATCTGTGCATACTCTATATACGAAAAATTGGGCACTTCTCATTTGCCGAATCCCAATATTTAGCAGAGTCATTCCGTAATTTTCAAAACCATTATCATTAACGATATCGTCAATAATTTTCTTGACGTAACTTTGTCACTATCGTCTCGTCTATCGTTTTTATTATAAAATAACTAAAATTTCAAAATGAACTCAACGAAAGATAATGCTTGTCCGATTACTTGAAAATGTTATTAAACTTTGTGTTTGTCCATAGGAAATTGTGAAAATTTGCGACAAATTGGTGAGCATCCTCCCTTGGTGTTGTATATAAATATTCATATATATGAGCAACTGTACTGAATTATTACTTTAAATATCAACTTAATCAAGTTATCAATTGATTTAATATTTTCCTGTTATCAAAATAAAATATTATTCGATTTTCATTTATATTATAATAAAGACGTTTCATAATTGAGTTAAAGGAATCCGCTTTTCATTCAATCCAGAGTTCCAAGACACAACAGTATTGGCGACGAGGTGAACACTTATTTTCAAAAACAGAAGATCATCGAACATAAAAATGAATTCCGAGCAACTCAATTCCTTGATTCAAGCTATGTCGAATATGACGACGGCCTTGCAAAATCAACAGGAACATCGAACGGCAAATATAAGCATAATTTCAAATTTCGACCCATTCAACCCCAAGGTTGAACAATTCAATAATTATAAAGAACGTTTAGAAAATCATTTTCAGATAAAAAAGATATTCGAAGATAAAGAGATGTGCGCTAAATTATTGCTTCAATTTATTGGTTCATCAAATTATTCGTTACTGACGTCACTCTCAGCTCCCAAAAATATTAACGAATTGAAATATGATGAATTGATTGAAAAATTAGAGAAGCATTTTTGTCCGAAAAAAAATTCATTGGTAGAACAACATTATTTTTTATCGGAATATCAAAATGAAAAGGATTCCATAAATGATTACTTAGCAAAACTTCGACAAAGGGTACTATACAGCAACTTCAACTGCACATGTGGTTTGTCCATAGCCAACATTTTTCTACGAGCTCAATTTATTCGAGGGCTTAGGGACAACAACATAAGAGAAAAACTACTTCAGGAAGAAAACTTGGAATTCGACAAAATTGTTGAACAGGCGATTAAACTCGAAGCATCAAAAATTAATTGCAAACTCATTTCAATTACGAACAACTCTTCGAACATAGAAATAAATAAAATATCAAATTCAAATTTTCAATCTCAAAATAAAATTCACAACCATGGCCCAAAACCTCGATCTCAAGAATATTCAAAAACGAAAAAATCGAAATCTTTTATAGATTACAAAAGTTTGGGAATCGAAGGACTGTGTCTACGATGTGGTAGAAATAATCACCTGGCAAATGATTGTAAATCTAATCGAAATCAACTAAGTTGTGAATTCTGCAAGAAACATGGTCATGTGAAGCGAGTTTGTTTGAAATTCTTATTAAATAAATCAAACCAGAACACAAACGCTATTACAAATGCAACAGATAACGCAGAGTACGATTATTCAGATAACATACATCATTTAAATAAAATAATTGATGTTTATGGAAAATCTGAAATATTTTCAATAGATGGTCGCAAATTTTACATAAATGTTTCAATAAATGGGAAACGTCAAGAATTCGAAGTGGACTCTGGGGCAGGCTTCACGTTACTTCCAGAGAAAGATTTCAACAAATTGAATTTAAATGTTCCCGTAAAAAAGTCAGATATTGGTTTTCGATCCTATACTGGTGAGATATTTGCTCCAATAGGAAAGGTTGAAGTACAGGTCCAATATCAAGATACAGTATCGAACGAGGAAATGTATATAGTTCCTTCAAAATACGCACCGCTTATAGGCAGAGTATGGATACGACATCTTAACATAAATTTACAAACGATCGATCAACCTACACGTACTGTCAAAAACGAAATTTGCACTATCGATTCAGTAACAGAGCTAATGAACAAATATTCCACTATTTTTGAACAAAGAGTGGGATGCATTCCAAATGTTGTTTGTTCACTTAAACTCAAAGAGAAAACCAAACCCATTTACGTAAGAGAACGAGAAGTCCCATTTGCACTGCGTGAGAAAGTTGAAAAAGAACTAGATGAACTCGAAAATGACGGAATAATTTCAAAAGTAAATACAAGCGATTGGGGTTCACCGTTGGTGATAATTCCAAAACCCGATGGTAAGGTGCGACTATGTGTGGATTACAAAGTTGGTGTAAACCCTCAGCTCGAAACAGCTCATTATCCGATTAAACGAATCGATGAACTTTTGAATCAGTTACGAAATTCAAAATATTTTTGTCGTTTGGATTTATACAAGGCATATTTACACGTTTTAGTCGATGAAGAAAGCAAGCAAGTACAAACTATATCAACACACAGAGGCACGTATCGAATGAACCGTTTATCTTTTGGCATTAAAACAGCTCCTAGTGAATTCAATAGAATACTAGACCAAATACTTCAAGGATTAGAAGGTACGTTATCTTATTTTGATGATATTATTATTCATGGTGCAACAGTTACTGAATGCAAAGAACGATTAATTAATTGTTTCGAAAAATTACAAAAGTACGATTTACATGTAAACAAAAATAAATGTGAATTTTTCAAAACAGAAATTCGATATTTAGGCTATGTTATACGTAAAAATGAAATTCTAAAGTCACCAGATAAAGTTCAAGCTATTAAAGATATGTCACGGCCCAAGAATTCAGATGAAGTTCGTGCATTTTTGGGTATGATTACTTACTATTCAAAATTCATTCCTGATCTTTCGACAATAACTTTTCCTTTGCGACAATTACTTCAAAAAAATTATAAATTTAAGTGGTCAAAATCGTGCGAATTAGCATTTATTAAACTCAAAGAGGAAATTATGAGCAATCGTGTATTAACTCCTTATGATCCACAGTTACAGACTACTTTAGCATGTGATGCGAGTCCTGTTGGAATAGCAGCTGTTTTGT
Organism: Eupeodes corollae; assembly: GCF_945859685.1. Classification (NCBI taxonomy): domain Eukaryota; kingdom Metazoa; phylum Arthropoda; class Insecta; order Diptera; family Syrphidae; genus Eupeodes; species Eupeodes corollae. Next base: position 127,375,219 of record NC_079148.1, read on the forward strand.
CACAGATTGATGAGGGTGTAGAACGACCAATTGCATTTATATCTCGATCACTAACACTGTCAGAACAAAATTATAGCCAACTCGACCGCGAAGCACTAGCTATTGTTTTTGCCATTGATAAATTTTACATGTATCTATATGGAAGAGAATTTATTTTGATCACAGATAATAAACCATTAACCAGAATTTTTCATCAACATTCAAAAATCCCAGCAATGACATCATCTAGACTTCTAAGGTATGCTTCGTTCCTTCAAGGATTTAACTACAAAATTCAACATAAAAAAGCAGAGGAACATCTTCATGTAGATTGCTTGTCGCGAAACCTTTCAACCGATTCATTTCAAAAATTTAAATTTTTCCTAGACGACGAAATCAAAGACCTTCAAGACCAAATTATCAATCAAATATCAACCGTGTCGTTAACAGCAACATCTATAGCGAAGGAAACAGAAAAAGATTCAAAATTGTCGAAACTTAAACAGGATTTACTTAAAGGCCAAATAGAAAACCCAGATTATTCTTTACAAGATGGTGTTATTTTTAAAGGAAATCGCGTCGTTATTCCAAACACTCTTCAAGACGAAGTCCTTAAAGAATTGCATCGTACTCATATCGGAATTGTGAAAATGAAACAACTGGCTCGTAAATATTGCTATTGGAATGGAATAGACTCAAGCATAGAAAAACTCGTCAGGTCTTGTGAAAAATGTGCTCTTTGTAAGAATAGTCCTCCTCAGATCACTACTCATCATTGGGATGAACCAAATGCTAATTTCGATAGAGTACATATTGATTACGCTGGTCCATTGCAAGGTTATAATTTCTTCGTTCTAATCGATGCAAAATCAAAGTGGCCAGAAATCAAAGTTACAAATTCAGCTCCTACATCAGAGATAACCCTTCGATTTTTCAAAGCAATGAATTCAAAGCATACTGTAAGGAAAATGGTATAATGCAAAAATTTATAGCGCCAGGACATCCAGCTACAAACGGGTTAGCCGAACGATATATTAAAACATTAAAATCAAAATTAAACGCGATGTCAGAAGAAGAAGGCTCAATACATAATAAAGTACGTGAAATATTATATCGTTATAGAGCAACACCTTTATCAAATGGTAAAAGTCCAGCACAACAATATCTTGGAAGAGAGATGAGAATCAAATTAGATTGCCTACGTCCTGTTAAATATGAAAAATCTTCCAACGAAAAAGTCAACTCAATTCGAAATTTAAGTGTGGGAGATAGAGTTCAGTCAAGATTTTACTCAAACGGAAAGCCAGCTTGGAAATTTGGAGTTGTTAAGAAAAAGTTTGGTCAACTGCATTATGAAATCGAGCTCGACAATGGATATGTATTAAAACGCCATATAAACCAATTATACAAATCAGAAGTGGTTTTACCCGAAAAGGAAAATACTATTCAAGAAGATCAACCGAAAAGAAGTGATCCAAGTATAGATGAAATACAAATTCAATTTGAGCAAGTTCCAGTAATTCCAGGAAGTTTTGAAGTTCGAAGACAATCAGGAATAGAGACAATGAACATTCCTGAAAATCGAATACACACAGACATAGAACCAAGCAACATTCCTGTTCCAAATCGAAGAACGAATAGAAACCGACGGCGGCCAGGATATCTTCAAGATTATGAATAAAATAGTGTGGGAGATTGTTGTATATAAATATTCATATATATGAGCAACTGTACTGAATTATTACTTTAAATATCAACTTAATCAAGTTATCAATTGATTTAATATTTTCCTGTTATCAAAATAAAATATTATTCGATTTTCATTTATATTATAATAAAGACGTTTCATAATTGAGTTAAAGGAATCCGCTTTTCATTCAATCCAGAGTTCCAAGACACAACACTTGGCTAATGAGTATAACCCCAATTATGGTCAAAGGAAGGAAGACAAGGTTCAGGGGACAAACTTGATTTCAAAAATATTTGATTTTGCCAAAACTATTTTGGATAATATTTTATTTATAAAAAAACCTCAATCAAAACTATAATGGTTTAAATTATTTTACAAGTGATAAACAAAAAAACAAAAATCCTTACATATAGGTTGCAAGAGATAGAGGGTCTGATTTATTGCTTAATTGTCTCCATAATCGTATTTATTTTTTTTATAATGACAGACGATACCTATTTACATATCATGCAAACGCTATCGTTTTGACACTTTGACGATTATCGTCTTACGTGAAGTGCGACTATCGTCAAAACGCTATCGTTTGAAAACTTATAAAACTCTTTTTTGAAAACTTATAAAACTCGTTTTTGGAATCGGCCTAAGGGTGAAATTTTCATCAGCAAAAATAAAAGAAATCACTTCTAAACTCCTCTTCATCTTAATACTTGTTTTTCTTAAAAGCAATATAAAAAAACACGCTAATCGCAAGGAAACAAAAACGGTTGAATCTTAATTTGATACTGTTGCGAATGCATTTACTTTCTAAAACATTGTGCAGTAGTTTTATTCTCCATAAAAACGAGGCTAAAAATAATAGTGGTACACTAGGCCGTATACGCATTTTTCTTGAAAACAAATGTAGTCCATGTTTAGTTGATTTATTTTTCTTAAACATAAAATTATTCAGCATGGCTCGTTAGTGATCGGCATTATTTTATAACAGCAGCCCCTTATTCGAAGCCCCTTATACGAAGTGCTTTATGAACTTCGCGAGCAGATTTATTTATTTCAAAGTCAAATCCTTCAATTTGGAACCTTACTGAATAAAAATGCAAACACAGTTTGAATTTTCATACAGCTAAAAAAACACACTCTGTTACTTTAAAAATATTCTCATTTTTTTTAATTACATAACATTGGAAAACAACATGTTTGTTGCATGAAATTTCTTAAATGCATCTGAATAGATTTTCCACGCTGATTTCAAAAACATATGCTGTTTTTATGTAGCAGCTCTAGTTTTGGATTGTTTTTCATTGAAAATGCACATAATTTAAGTTTAAAAAATTTTATAACCAAATTTATACTGAATAAAATTTTCATTTTTTGGATTTTCTGGAGTGAAATGTATTACGAGAACTATTTTGAATGCTCCAACAATAATCAGCTATCATATGTCAATTCCAGTACCCCTGATACCTTTCCTCAATAGTGCGAATATACTGGTGAAAGCGCTCTCCCTGTTCCTCGCTTAAGTCGCCGAGATTTTCAGGAAAATAGTCTAGATGGCTGTGAAGATAGTGAAGCTCGATACTCATGTTGCATCCAAGCCGCTGGAAGTGTATCAGCAACTGCTCAACGTGCTGAATGTAGCCGTCAGACTTCCTATTAACCAAAAAATTCCTCACTACCCAAACAAACTCTTCCCATGCACATTTCTCGACAGCTGTCATGTTGATGAAATTTGCACCATCTATCAACTTCCTGATTTGTGGGCCATCGAAAATACCATTCTTGATTTTCTCACTATTCAATTTTGGAAACATTTTTACAATGTAGTTGAAACATTCGCCATCTTTGTTTAGAGCTTTTACGAACTGTTTTATCAACACCAGGTTTATATGCAATGGAGGCAATATAATTCGGTCTATGGATACTAGTGGAGCATTAATTACATTTTGCTTACCGGGAATCAAAGCCTCCCTGGAAGGCCATTCTCTTTTTGTCCAGTGCTCAGCTTTAGCTCGGCTGTCCCATAGGCATAGGAAACAGGGGTATTTTGTATAGCCACTTTGTTGGCCCAGGAGTAAATTTACCATTTTCAAATCAACACATAAAAGCCAGTTATGTTCCTTGTACTTAATTTTGTCGAGAAGTAAAGATATTGTAGGATATTCTTCTTTAACCTTTGTAGAATGAGCAAAAGTACACATTTCAAACTTCGTTTTGACGAATTAATGAACAACCGCCACTGCACAAAATTATCTTTTTTAGTGAAGAAAGGAAGTAAATCTTTTTCCCTGTTACGGTAGTACGATATCTTTGTTTCTCTGGTCAACAAATTTCTTTCTTTTAATAGGGAAGCTAAAATTTCTGATGCCATTTTAGACAGTCCAAGGTCCCTGATCAAGTCATTTAGATCATCTTGATTTAGTGTTCGGGGAATACCGTAGCAATCTAAATCACTGTTGCTAATATTGCCGTCGTTTTCGCTTTGTTCGCTGCACTGGTCTGAATTTTCCGAAGATGTACATGGTTGATGTGGTGTTGATGTACGAGTATCACTAATACTCAAGACTGGTCTTATGGCAGATTTTAAGTTTGGATATATCCACTTAGAGTAGTTTTTATTGTTTATTCCTATGATTTTCGTTACGCAGAAATTACAGTCGTCATTATGGTTGGATGGTTCACGCTAAATCATAGGAGCTTTGTACTTAAAAGTGGGTCTTTTTTTGTCTGCCCACTGTCGCAAAGATTCAACACAACTTTTACATACCAGGCTTGGTATCCAAGGCTTAGAATTTGATGGCAACGGAAACCCAAAGTAGTCGAACTATGCCTTTTTCACAAAGTCCGACACATTTAAACGAAATTTTTGAACATATATCCTCCGCAAATAACACAAAAAAAATCAGGGTTATTTAAACACGTCTTTCTTGAGGAAGACATAATGAAATTTTTAAAGGAACTACTTAAGTTACACCGCTTAATTAATAGAAACTATTAGTAGCCGTATCTTACTAACTAGAGCTGCTACAAAAAATCTGAGAGTAAATTTAAAATCAGCACACCCAAATTAGTAAACAACGGTAAAACAATGCCATGCAACACAATGAATGGTTGATTTTGTTTTTCTGTGATAATCAATGGTGGATCCAGGGTCATGCCCCCCCCCCCTTCTGTGGCGACGATCCAGGAGGGGTCATATAAGCAATAAAGCTTATACAGTCACGTTGTATAAGTAAAGATTTCATCTAAAGATTTGTTAGTAATTTAACGACATTCACCAAAAACCGGTTTGCTGTCAAAAACAACACAATTTTTGTTTTTACTCAATGTAGAATTTGAAAAAAGTTTAGTCAAGCTCTAAGAAAAAGAACAAATATTCAGGTTCCTAAGACGAAACCTTGAATTAGAAATCGGCAATTTAAAAAAAATGTGTGATTTTTTTTTTTAAAATCCCTAAATTTTGTATTCTTAATTTGGCGTCTTTTCACAAGAAAAACATGTTATGGTGTTGCTAAAAAAGGGTACCCCTCATAAAAACGCGTGATTGCCGTTGTTTTTATCTGGATATAGAAGAGTGTGTTTTTTTGTAATTAAACATTCCTTTTATGATCTATATTAAAAAAAAAAATAAAAAATTAATTAGTAATGGCAAAAGGAAAATGGTGCTCAAAGGAAAAAATAAGTATGATCTTGAAAATGAAGTCAAAAGGGCGGACGGTAACAGACATTTCTAAGTTGTTAGAATGCTCCAATAAGCTGGTTTATAATGCCCTTCGTCATTGCAAAAAGTTTGGAGTGATTAAAAACGTTTAACAAAACCCCCGGGTCAAAAAGACAACTACAATTGAAGATAGAATTATGTATAGGTTATCGACCAAAGATCTGTTTAAGACCTCCAGTGCCTTTCGAAGCGAACTTTGAACGAACTATGGATTAAAATTAATATATATGGCAACAGGAAAATGATCTAAGGTACACCATTAAGACGATGAAACACGACGGGGCCAACGTTATGGTCTGGTCTACTTTTTCGTGGCACGGCGCGGCGTTGGTCCCATCGTAAAAATTGACACCAAAATGGACCAGAACGTGTACAGAGATGTCCTGTTGGATCATATGATACCGTACCCAAAAGACAATTTGCCGTTATTAAGGCGCTTCATGCACGACAACAACCCTAAAAACATTTTGAAGTGGCCGCCACAATCACCCGATCTTAACCCGATCGAGAATTTGTGGAATGATGTTGAACATCACATTGAACAAAAAAAAACCAATTCAACACAATTGTATCAGGAGATTCAAAATGCTTGGTATGCAATTCCAAAGTCACGATGTGAAGCTTTGGTTGAAAGTTTGCCAAGAAGAATTGCTTCTGTACTGCAAAATAAAGGGTTCCCTACCAAATATTAAGAAAAACTTAGAATTGCTAACGGTTAGTAAAATTTTATCAAGAAACTGTTGAATGTGCTAAATTCGTGTCCAGGCGAAAAATTGATGTTTCTACATTCCATACTTTCTTTCTTCTTACAGATGTTAAACATATTTGATGAAGTACTATGAAAACATTGTGCTGTGTATATGTAATGTAAATAAAATATAACTAATTTCATAATAATAAAACAAATTGAAAATTAAATGGTTTTTATTTTCTTTAACAAGTGTGGTAAATTCTTGTCCATCACTGTATATCCTCAAATTCAAGAACCAAGCATTTGTCTCTCTACAATTTTTAAGTTTTATTGACTCCTTTAAGGTCAAAATACGAGTAAGCAAATTGATAGCGAGAGTAATAATAGACTCCCGAAAATTGATTCCGAATATCAGATCGTCTCCTTTGAATTTTTGTAGTTTTCTTCGCATTAATAGAAATGGAAACAAGAAAAGTCTGTATATATATTTGAATAGTACTTACTTACTTACTTAAGGTGGCGCTACAGTCCGGGGCGGACCTGGGCCTCAACCAACAAGCGTCTCCAGCCAGCCAAGTTGGTTGAGGTCCTCTCCCACCTGGGTGCGCCACCTGAGTCGCGGTCTTCCTCTACTGCGCCGTCCCTCGGGATTGGATTCGAAGACCTTCCGGGCTGGAGCGTTGATGTCCATCCGCTCTACATGACCTAGCCATCTAAGCCGTTGGACTTTAATCCTGCTAACTAGGTCAGTGTCGCTGTACAGCCCGTACAGTTCGTCGTTATATCTTCTCCTCCATTCTCCATCTATGCGTACGGGACCAAAAATCACCCGAAGAATTTTTCTCTCGAAGCATCCTAAGACGCTCTCATCTTTCTTTGATAGGGTCCAGGCCTCAGCGCCATAAATGAGAACCGGGATGATGAGTGTCTTATAGATGGTGATTTTACATGCTCGAGAGAGGACTTTACTTCTCAATTGCCTTCTAAGTCCAAAGAAGCAGCGATTTGCAAGAGTTATTCTTCGTTTGATTTCAGCGCTGGTGTTGTTGTCTGCATTAATAGCGGTGCCTAGGTAGACAAAGTCCTTAACTACCTCAAAGTTATAGCTGTCCATGGTGACGTTATATACATGGTAAAAATATTGTCCACAGAGACTTAAAACCAGAGAATATTTTGCTGGATGAGAATCATAATGTTAAAATCACAGATTTTGGTTTTGCCCGTCAATTAAAAGAAGGCGAAAAGTTAAACGGTTAGAAAGTAAACTATTTTTTCCAAAAATAGAAAAGAAAAAATTTGTTTATTTTTTACAGACGTCGTCGTTCAGTGTCCTTTTTTGATGATAGCATATACTTGGTCTTGCCCTCATTGACCACTAAACCCATCTTCTTCGCTTCCGTCGCAATGCTCAAAAACGCTCCACTGACATCACGCTTTGATCTTTTAATTATGTTAATATCATCTGCGTATCCGAGTAATTGTGCCTCTAGTGTTGACGGTTGAGTTTTGCACAATTCTTTCCAGAACGATGTTGAAGAAGTCGCATGACAGTGCATCGCCTTGTCTAAAACCTTTTTTGACATCAAATGCATCGGTAAGATCTTTTCCGACCTTGATAGAGCAGCGTGCATTCTCCATCGTCATTCTGCACAAACGGATAAGTTTGACAGGGATGCCAAAACTAGACATTGCTCGGTAGAGCTCTTCCCTATAGATGCTGTCATACGCGGCTTTGAAATCGATAAAGAGATGGTGGGTATCGATTTGAAGCTCCTGGGTTTTTCCAAGATCTGCCGTAGTGTGAATATTTGGTCGATAGTGGACTTTCCTGGTCTGAAGCCACACTGATAAGGACCAATCAGGTTGTTGACGAATGGCTTCAGACGTTCACATAATACGGCAGAGAGGATCTTATACGCAATGTTAAGGAGACTGATGCCTCTGTAGTTGGCGCAGTTTAGAGGGTCTCCTTTCTTATGTATCGGGCACACTATGCTGAGATTCCACTCATCGGGCATGCTTTCTTCCGACCATATTTTGCAGATGAGTTGGTGCATGCTCCCTACCAAGTCATCGCCTGCTGCTTTGAATAGTTCGGCGGTGATGCCGTCAGCTCCAGCAGCTTTGTTTGCCTTAAGTTTAGATATAGCTATCTTCACTTCGTCAAGGTCGGGTAGGCGGAATTGTTGATCTGCGTCGCCGAGGTTGAGTGGTTCTATCTCCCTTACAGCGGAATTCGGTTCGTCATCGCCGTTATATAATTTGGAGAAGTGATCTTTCCATATTCTCGGCATCGACTGTGGTTCTACTACGATGTTCCCTTGATCGTCTTTACAGGCTTCGGTTGAATAGTACTATCAAGAAAAAGAACGCTTGAAATGACATCTTTTCATCGATTTCCTAAACAATTCGTTCCACATGTTTTGCATGTGGAATGTATTGGAGTGGTGGTAAAACTTTTTTGAAAAAAATCTACGTTTCAAAACAATTTATTACATTTCTGGTTGAAATGAACCAAAGTCCACCTAAACTCTTTTAGATCTTAAATATGGCATATTTAAAAACTATAATATCTTGGAATGCTTTCATATATAGGGACCGTAGTTAGTCCATACCTTGTTGTACTTTTTCATGACAAGAGTTACTATTGGAGAATTTGTCAATTCCTCGCAAGAGGGAGTACCCGTGAAAAGACTTTAGATGGCATAGGCTGTGATCGAACCCCCCAAGACCTCTGGCATGACAGTCCAACGCACTAACCATCATGCCACGGGTACTACTTGAGATACACATCATGTTATTTTAATTTTGTTAGCCTCCTTTACATAACATTCAAGAACATTTTTCAGTGGTGAGTAATAACTCATCTAAGTTTGTGACCCCTCTCCCTGATTAAAAGTCTGGATCCGCCCTTGTACATAATTGTATACTCTTATTCAATAACTGTTATGCTAATATTTTGTTACTTAATCTCTTTAATAGTGCATTTAAATTACATTATTATCTAATTAAACAATTCCCTGCAATTTGTATTTATGTATTCCAATGTTCCATTCTTCAAAAACAATTCAATTCAATTTTTCTTTATTTTTGTTTCAGAATTCACACCGCAAATAGCTGAAACTATTCCAAAACCGGAAACCGAACGTGTCCGAATTGCTTTCCTGCTTACATTGAATGGCCGTGCTCTGCGTCAAGTGCATCGTCTAATCAAAGCGCTCTACTCACCAAATCATGTGTTCTACATTCATGTGGATTCGGTAAGTATTACATGCCAAGAAAATATCTATCTACTTAGTCATTCGTTCGTAAGCCATAGCCATAGTGTGTACCACCATCCGCTGAATTAAGTCGAGTGCCACAACTAGAAGCTTCTTATTTATATATCTAGGTAATTCAACGCGCACGCACGCACATCGAAAACCTCTCGAGAATGGCTGCATCCACTAGCCTAGCCATAGCTCCAACCAACTACTATCCCCTAAATTCATTCGACCGCCGGTGGCGGTGGCGGTGGTGGCGGTAAAAGGGAGGCAGCTTTACTTTATTTTGCTGCTGACTATGCACTGCACACATCCCCATGATCTGGGTTAGTAATGGAATTATGTCAAGTGGCGGCATACGGCGATAGGAGCGATTAAATAACCAAATTACTACAGACATTTTCCATCCATCCATGGCTATGTTCTTATGAGGGTTATTGTTGGTGATTGTGCCCCACACGCGGGCTTCATTAGTATAAATCAAATGCAATTACCTTCCCTAGAGTTTGTCTTTTTTTTGGATTTGAAATAATATTTACATATTAGAAGGTTTCGTTTTGCATTGTCTAAAACTAAAGTTTTTTTTTTTTTACATCATCAAACTAAATACCAACTTGTTGCTCTTTCATAATGCACTTATTGCCTAAAAGCAATGCACCAGTGCCATGGAAGCAATCATAATAGTGAAAAGTCTCTACAGTTGGATTTTGTTACCAATCAAAACCACTTAATATGCACTCAAGAATATTTACTCTCTACGTGAGGCTGTCGAGGTTGGGTAGGTTGTGGAGTAAAAGGCTTAACTTTAGATGGAGTAGGTATAAAGAAAAAAACTTAGTGTCTTCTGGTAAACAAGTTGTTCAGTTTTTTTTTTTGTTTGTATAGAACAACTTCTTTATATTTATGAAATATGGGGTACTCGTTTGAAGTGGCAAAATGTTGGCGCAATGCCAAACTTTATAATTTATCTCAAAGTGTCTTATTTAAAGACTCCAAGAGCTTTGGAATTGCCAAGAATGCAATGAAATGTTGCATAATCCGAAATAAAACAAAAACGAAAACAACTGCACTTACAAGTGGTTTGCTCTCGATGATGATAATAATAAAATTAACTGGGAACTACAATTGATGTTTGCATGTCTATCCATCTGTGAAATTATTTTGTTGATTTTATTAATTTGGTTATTTGCTTAGAAAAATTATCGCTTCAAGTGTTCTTGTTTATTTATTTAAAAAAAAAGTAATATGTTTTAAGAGCTGATGTTTCTTAGGAGATATTTATAGCTCTACAGAAGAATAACGACCTGAAAATATTTAGTTGAAGTGATTTGTTGAAATTGGACAAATATTTATTAGTGGATGAGATCATCCTCTTCCAAAGTCAAGAGGTTTATTTAAAAGCAAAATATTCTTTCAGATCATCTGCTGATAAATAAATTTTCATTTCACTTCCATTTCCAATGATCAAAAAACCGAAGGAAGGGGGAAATTTATCTACCAGCAAATGAACTGAAAGAATGTTTTGCTTCTTAGAAAAGCTCTTGAATTCGGAGTAAAGCTGAAAAGGTCAGCTAGAATGTAATAAATTATTTCTATAAGTTAGCATTAGGAAACCAAAATATCTGTCTAAAAATTGTTTTCATTTTTTTTTGCAGCGCCAAGACTACTTGTACCGTGAACTCTTACAGCTTGAATCAAAATTCCCCAACATACGTCTGGCTCGAAATCGATTTTCGACCATTTGGGGTGGAGCTTCTCTCTTAACCATGCTGATGCACTGCATGAGTGATCTTCTGGCATCCGATTGGCAATGGGATTTCGTGATAAACTTGAGCGAAAGTGATTTCCCCGTTAAACCGGTGGAGAAACTGGCCAATTTTTTAACCGCCAACAAGGGAAGGAATTTCGTGAAGAGTCACGGTCGTGAAACACAACGATTCATCCAGAAACAAGGCCTGGATAAGACCTTCGTAGAATGTGATACTCATATGTGGCGCATAGGTGATCGTGTTCTGCCAGAAGGTATACAAATCGATGGAGGAAGCGACTGGATCGCTCTGTCCAGACCATTTGTGCAATACGTCACTAACAACGAAAATAATGAGCTTCTCGAAGGCTTACTCACAATCTTCCGACATACACTGTTGCCTGCCGAGTCATTCTTTCATACAGTCCTGCGGAATTCCCAATTTTGCCAAACTTATGTGGACAACAATTTGCATGTGACCAATTGGAAGCGAAAATTAGGTTGTAAATGTCAGTATAAACATGTTGTCGACTGGTGTGGCTGTAGTCCGAATGACTTCAAGCCCGACGACTGGGCGCGACTGCAGGGGACGGAGCAAAAAATGCTTTTCTTTGCCCGGAAGTTTGAACCGATCATCAATCAAGCAATCATACTACAACTGGAAGAGTGGCTTTTTGGTCCCTATACCAGTGAATATGTGAATCTGAATTCATATTGGCAAAGTTTATATCATCATTCTGACAAACATTCAAGCGCCGATGATCTCTATTTGACTGTGGCTCAGAGTATCTTGAGAATCAATGGCAGGAAGATGCACTTTGGTAAATTTTCTCTGCATGAAATTACGAATTTCTTAAGCAATGACGAGTACAAAGGATTCCTGCTGCGCTACAGTGCTCAACGATTACCTTCAAACGTGACTGTTGACTTTGAGACTCGCATCCGACCGACACAGTATCCAAAAGTAGCGCGCTCTTCAAAATTCGCCAAACGCCTTCGAAATTTCGAAGTGAGCTCAGATTTCGATCAAAAAGAGCAGATCTCCAGGAACTACGGAAAGTTCCTCGGCCCATCCACCGATATAGTATTGAGTTTTACCTTCACCGGTTCAGCTCACTCAGATAGTCATTCCTATAATATGACAGTCCTTTGGATTGATCCAATGGGAATGCTGCAGGATTTCAATGAAATTCACATCGAAGACACCCAATCGGATGCAATTAACTTCTCCAAAGCCAACCTGAAGCATCCTCTGACTCCTGGAATATGGACTGTGAAGTTGATTGGTCGAACCTCAATCTATGCTCAGACGAAATTTCTCATCTCACCATTTGCCTTCGAACATGGCAAATTAATTCGACCGGATCGATCGCAGAAAGTACATTCGGGAAGCCCTCAAGACATATCATATCCGACAGACTGGCAGCAATATTTGCCACCAGTCGAAGACATTAAAATATTAAAAGAGCTCGCTCAAGCGAATGCCCAGCGCACAGATGCAAAACTACTCAATTGGATCGATGATTTGGTTAGTAAGTTCTTCCTCATCCGTGAAACGTGTGTTGCCGGCAATAAGCCACTCAGTGATTTATCGTCGCCCTTATGTAAAGATACTGACTGGAGTTCGCTAGCTCCTGATCCAAAAAGTGACGTAGACGCATTGTTGCATCGTCGACGACGAAGATAAGAACAAAAAGAAAATATCCAAAATACTTATTTTTTATTTATTTTAAATGTTTTATGTTTATGGAAAACAGTATTTTCCATATAAATAGTTTTACTTGTATAGTATTTGTTATTTTTAAACCTTGTCTTGTAAAAAAAACACATCTTTTCCTTCTCACCTTTCTTAGAAGTTTAAGTTTAAAATGAGAGAAAAAAACAAAAATCGAAGAAAACACAAAAAGGTATTTGTTTGCATAAACAACGTAATGTATTTATTTTTGATAAAGGAAACATAAATATCCTATATTTTTTAGATAAATGGAAAAAAAATGTGTAAAAATATTATGTACAAACAATTTAATGGCAGAATTTATGGAAAATGTTATTCCGTTGAGTTGTTAATTGCAGTTATGAATTTTACTCATAATCAATGTTAAATTATAAATTTTAAATTAAATTTTTTAAACCTTCTTTGTATCTTCTGAGTTAAAAACACGAACTTGTATTAAAAAACTAAATTGTTAAGTCTATTTTTAAATACGTTAAAAATATATCAAATATCGGCACAAACTGTTGTGTCGTGTTTTTGCCATCTGGCAGTTAACAACAAATTTAACAAATATCAAAAGTACCTTCTAAGTTAGTTCTAGACTATACAGCAACTTGTTATCCCTCTTTAACTCGTTTTTATTTTAATTGACGGACATTTTTTAGACTCCTTTATGACTCTTATGTTTATGTGCATTTAATCCATATTTAAATTTATAAAAACAATTATTATAAAGTCAATAATTTTCCATAACTTCTGCTCAATATATATTTAACGCAATCAGCGGCATTAGAATAATATGTGATATATTCTTATATAATGTGGTTTATGTACAGGTACATATACTTTTTAAAAATATATGTTATAAAATAATATTCAACTTCACAACTTCAAAATTTCAATGAACTAATATAAATACTCGTAAAGCAGGCCATACACGTTGATTAGGTTGAAAGGTCAGTTCTTCCTTTGGATATTTTTATTTTTTATTTAAAGTCTATGTAGGAATCGGCTTCCTTTCGATGGATTCAACGTGAAGGGCAATTTTTAACATTTAATTATTAATACTGTCTACACATTTACTTACTTCATTAATACGTTTCTCGTTTTGTTTAATGTTTTTTTTTTCTAGCTCTATGTATAATGACGTAAATTTTAATAGAATATTAAATTCGTAACAATGCAAATAAAATTTAAATTACAAATAAAATGAACATTTCATTATTAATATATTATTATGTAAATACAAACATATTTTTATTGATCCGCGAAAATGTTATTAATATTGTTAAACTGCGCAAAGCAATGCAATTAATGTTGCTTGAATGTAAATTTACAATTGAAAAGAAAAGTATTTGTAAAAAAAATGAAATTATAAGAAATAATAGTAATAACAATTTTTTTTAATTACATCAAAAGAGAGAAGAGACTCTCTCTAATTCAAAAAATCGTATTTTTAACTCTTTATTGAACTTTTTCAAGCGAAACGAGTTTCATGAACTATACTAACCGAAATGCTATTAAAGTAAGTTACGACAATGTCAATAGAAAGTAAGGTATCCGTTTGTTGACAAACTAAAACAATTTTTATCTTTCAGATTATAGACCCCAAAAGTTGATACTTCAGCTAAAAAATAGAGCCGGCTCAAAATTATTAGGCTTAGGTAGGTAGAAATGGCGATCTCAAGGCAACCTAGCCTGAGATCCAATTAGCGCTGTAGTGCGCCGTTTTGATACCAAAAACTCGTTTGACCTTTGATTGAAAGGGATAGATTTATATAGAAGCTTCATAGCGATTATGTTAGAGCCATTTTGTCGCATTGAGAAAAAAGATTAGGTCTCTAATCTTTGTCTCAGATAGCTCATCAAGTACTTGAAAGAATGCTTTTCCAAAGTATTTCATTCTAGTGTTTGTCAAAGCAGGACATTTGCAGAGGAAATGGATTATCGTTTCACTTTCTCTTTGGTCACTACAGCTACGGCAAAAGGTGTTGTAGGAGATACCCAACTTCTCCGCATGAACTCCTATAGGCCAATGTCCGGTACATACCGCAAGAATCCTGGCGTTTGTACGGGTTTTATTATAGGTGGGCCATATCTTCCTATATATAATGCAGTTGGGTAAATTGCTCCACCTTCGGTTTGATTCAGTTTGGTAGATAGAAAAGATTTTACCCTTCATAGCACCAAGAGGAATGTTAACCATTTCCGCAAGTGAGCTATGAAGGGCCGATCCTTGCCTGGCTAGCTCGTCAGCCCGTTCATTTCCCACGATACCACTATGGCTTGGAACCCAGCTCAGGGTGACACCGAGGTTAATATTCAGACTCGCAAGCTCATCGCGACATTGCTGGACCAATTTAGATGAGGATATGGCCGAGTTAATGGCTTTGACAGCTGCCTGACTGTAAAGATAGCCGCATTTCGGTTTTGGTTTGGGTTTTATTTAAGTATCTTACATGCCTCCCTTATTGCCAGCAGTTCAGCCTGAAAAACGCTAGCAAAGTCAGGAAGCCTAAAGGATTTGGCTACATTTAGGGACTCAGGAAAGATCCCAGAACCAACTCCGCACTCCATCTTTGAGCCGTCAGTAAAGATGGTTGTGTCGAAACCTATCGACACGATGTCATCCTCCCAATCTTCTCTGGATGGGAAAATAACCTTATAACCCTTTCTAAGGCTCAAAGTAGGAGTGTAGTCAGTGTCAGTGTCTACCGAGATAATATCTGAAGGAATCAATTTCGTTGTGTTGCTGTGACCATAAGGTTTTTATAACCAGCTGTTTGATTCCTTCAGCCTAATAGCGCTGCAGGAAAGTTTGTATTTCATAAAAAGGTCGATTGGTAGAAGATCCAAAATATAGTTTAAGGCGTCCGTTGGGCAAGTTCGAATGCTCTTCTCTGAACCTTCTTTAGCTTATCAATGTTATAGGCTTTGCTAAGAGGAGGCCACCACACAATCGAACCATATGTTAAGATTGGACGTACTACGGGTGTGTTACTTTGGGTAACTCCTAGTCCACACCTCGTGGCCCAGTTGCTAACTTTCTCAAAGCTGACTCCATGATTTCAATAATCACAGAGGTGTACTTTCCTGACACCAATATCACCAAATCATCCGCCTTCACTCCACATCTCTCTAATTTAACGAGAATTTTATCCATGACCATAGAAGAGGCGAAAGGACACCACCCTGGGGTGTTCCCTTACTTACGTGTTTTGTTGCGATTGTATTGCCTAGAGTGGCTTCAGTTTTGAATTGTTAGTTGTGAGTATTAATTTGAAACGAGATATTGTTAATATTTTCATCAGTAAGATTTTTTTAAGCACCACTGTGTTTGGCTAGTACCGTTAGTCGATGATGGCTGACATGTACGTTCCAATCATGTGTTTTCCTGAACGCGGGAAGTTGTCAAAATGTGGTTATTTTAGGAAATTCATTTAAAGTCGACATTTTTGCTGAACAGAAAATTATAAACCAGAACTAGAATCAGTGAATTTGTTTTAAATTCTGCTTTTTTATGGATGTGAGTTGATTGTTTTTATTATATTGTCATTATTCTTACAATATTAATAATAATACAGTGAAAAAATGGGTAAAAATGACAATGAGTCAATAAACTCCATAGCTAAAAGATTTATCTGTTCAAAAAAGATGTTATTTGGAGCCATACAAGTATTTACAAGAACTGAAAGCTTTGAAACTCCTAAAAGAAAGCCAATTGAACGGAAAACGACGCCAAAAGAAGACATGCTGATATGCAGAATCAGCAAGACCGATCCTTTTTTGACTTCTGGTAAGATAAAAGATATTGTTAGGCCCCAAATCGGTCGAGAACTGTCAGCTAGAACCATAAAGCGTCGCCTCTTAGAACATGGTCTACGCGGATGTGTTGCACGGAGAAAACCACATGTATCAAAAAAAAAAAAACCTTAAGGCACGATTGACTCTCGCTAGAGTGCACTCAAATAAAACCTTACAATTTTGGAAAAAAATACTCTGGAGTGATCAATCTAAGTTCAATTTGTTTGGGTCAGACGGTCAGACGGTAAAGTGTACGTTAGACGTCCTCAAAAAAAAGAATTTGGACCCAAAATACACGCTGAAGATCTTGAAATATAGAGTAGGAAACATTATTGATTTTGGTGCATTTACTTGGAGTGGTGTTGGTCCATTAGTAAGGATAAACGGTCGAATGGATCAACACGTTTATAAAGGCATACTGGAAAATGTCATGGAGCCTTATTCATTCGCACACTTGCTCATTAGTTACGTTTTTCAGCAGTACAACGATCCGAAAAACACTGCACGTTTTGTAAGGCAGTGGTATGCGGATGCAAAAACCAGTGTTTTGGATTAGTCCGCGCAAAGTCCGGACCTAAATCCGATTGAAAACTTATGGGTTTTGGTTGAAAGTATGGAAAGAAGGTTGGAAGGTTGGTTTTTTAAGAAATACCATTTTATATGTTCTGTTTCTTATTGTATGGCCACACACAATTTTAATTATATGCATGTTTATTTTTTATATTTGATATTGTCCAGCTTCTTTCTAGCATTAAATATTTAATGTGTAGGTACTCTTTTTCATGGTCTTTTTCAACCTGAAGAAATTTCTTTTAAAAAAGTTTTGCATACTTATATTAATATATGGGCGTCGTTTCTAATTGTGTGGCCACCACTGTTAATATAATTTGCGGCTTCATATCTCAAAGACAGAGAAATGTAAAAAAAGGAACAAATTTCGTGGACATTAAAATAGATACAAAGATTTAAAAAATTTTAAAAAGTTGAACCATCCTCCACAGTTCGGTTTAATTTGTTTGTTAAATGTTTCCCAACTGCGCATTTTAAATCTCCCCCAAAATGTTCTGTTGGATTTAAGTCCGGCAATTACGATGGCAACTCCAATACGCTGATTTTTTTATCTTTAAAATATATTTGAGTAGATTTTGATGTGTTCTTAGGTTCGTTGTCCTGCTGTAGAACACATTTGAGAAGCAGGTTCTCATCCGCATAAGGCAGCATCATATTATTCATGATATTTACCTTCATATTTTGATCCTTTTTATACTCAATCAAATGTATTGGTCCAACGCCAAACCAAGAAAATTAACCCCAAAGTATGATACTGCCGTCGCCATTCTTGACAGTTTTCTGGATATATTTGGGATTCAGTTCTATCAAATTAAGCCCTCTAACGGTTTGGCTGCCATCACTTCCGAACAAATTTATCTTTGTTTCGTCCATCCACAAAATATTCCTCCACTTTTTGCCTCCTTTTGCCCCACTCCAATCAAAATGATCGTGTCGAATTTAAACCGCGTTGTTATATTTTGTTTTCATTAAAAAAAAGTACCAATCTTGCGATTGCGATCCTTCTGAGCAAGTTAGGTTCAACAAGTCTTCTACGAACAGTTCTGGAAGCTTAGATGCTGTAGTTTGTTTTTTATTTATATTTTTATTTTTTTGAGCTCTCAGCAGTCAAATTGCTTTTGCAATCAACTTGAGAGATCTGCTCTTTATTTTGGCTATTTCCCTCAAAATTTGCCCTTACTTCGTAGAACTAAAATAACAGCTTTTTCTTCTATGGAACAATGGGCAGGTTCAGGCAACATAAAGGACTTAATTTGCAGTCAACTTCATTTTTTTAACGTAAATTTTGACCAAGGTAACTAGTTAGTTTTTCAAGTGTCATGAATTTCAAATTCAGAACTTTACTTAGCAAACCTCTACTTTATGTTTGTAGTATGAAAAGTACCAACAAAAATATTGTCTACAAGTCCACCAAAATTGGTATGTTGTATCGTAAAGAAATAATAGTTATGTACTTCATTTTTCAAATTGACAAGAAACCCTTTTTCAGAAAGCACTAAATGAAGTTGTGCAGAAAATAAATAAATTATTGAGTAATAAAGTTCCGCTCTCACTTGAATTTAAAAATATGATCAACTGTCATTTTGATAAAAGTAGACTTATGTGGTTTTCCATTGAACCAAAATATTGATGTGCCGTCGACGGGCCGGCAATATTTTTTTCTTAAACGTTTTCCAATGGGAAAAGTATTGATGTTTTTTCCCGACGAATTGATTCGTTTTGAATTCGTCTTTTGAGAAGAATCTACACAGATTTTCACACTCATTTGAACACATACTAAAAACTTGACAGTTTTGCAAACGTCAAATGAAATTATTGTTTGTGGAAAAAATAATTGAAGAGAATTCAGCTTATTTTTTCGGCGATGAAGCACCACATCATTTTTTTATTTTTGAATTGCCCAAAGGGGCCTACAGAAGCCATATATTTTCCATACAAATGCAGCAAAAATTTTGTTTGGTTATAATCCCATTTGAAAATTTTTACTTTTTAGTAATTGTTTGTTTTCGGTTTTTTTGTGCTGTTTTTCTTTCCGACATGGGAAACATCAATTCACACCAGACCAAAACAATAGACGAGACGCGGGATTATTACTGTAAATATTTTAGTATGCTTCTGACAGCGGCTACACTAATACACTTCCAAAAAGATATTGCTACGTTTTTTCTTTCCATTGGAACCAAAAAATATTGATTTTTAGTAGCGACGGGCCGTCTATTTCATGTGGTTCAATGGAAATCGACATTAACTTAATAGTTAGGGAGATTTTTCTTGACTAACTTTCCATTAAAGTTGCCTTAAGTGGAAGGTAATTTTTTGACAGCTGGCCAATCAGATACTAGAAACTTGCCTAGTTTTCAAGTCCGTTTTGACGTCTGAACCTGCCCAATGCTTAATATAATAATAATTTAATTCACTTCATAAAGTGAACTTGATGTTTTATAATAGTAAACAAAAATACAGTCTTACCTAAGGAACGGTTCATCTCCAAACAATCAACAACAAAAAATTCATTTTATTTTGCATAAGAAGTCTAACTTTTTTTTTATAGCGGTTAAATCTACTTCTAATGCATGTTGCTGTTTTAATTTGGTTTTACTCTTAGCAACTGTCTCTGTGTCTATTTTAATGTCCATGTCTGTATATAAAAATAATTTGATCTATTCCCATTAAAAATTCAAATAATAGACAACCCTTTTTTACTAGTAATATACCTAAATATCGGTGTTGGCATTTTGTCTCTGCCAAAAACACCCCAAAAGAAGAAATTAACTACCTGAATTTTGAATTCGAAAAAAACCCATGCATTCATATTATCAACATGAGACAAAATAAAATTTTATAATCCTCATAATTCTATTTGAAATAGTTAAGCCTTTAGTGATATTTTGTTTCTTAGAATTTAAAATATTATTTGACGGTATTTATCGATTCCCAGAAAAATTCTTCTGGTATTGTTTTCAATATTATTTATCCTTTTCACATGAGTTTCTATTTGTGTTTATTTCCAAACGTCTGTTTGAATTGAAAGTTAGTCATTGAAAAGAAGTTTTTTACCAATTTTGGAACGATCTAGCGGATAGCATAATAATGATTTGCATGTAATGTAACTCTTCCATTAAATTTTTAAGAGTTCCTTACCTCATAATAAATGTATTTAAATTAACTCATTTTGTTTCGCATCCGCTCAAATAACTTCTCTGTTAAATGATCTCTTCAATGCATTAGACAGCTAAGCTCTTAAAGATTAACTAACCGACTCTCAACACTGAAAGAAACCGACTTCCAAAATATTGTACTTCATTAAATTTTTGTTTTAACTTAAGTTGCTTCATAAATTTTCCGACTAGATTTTCCAAAAATAATTTAAGGGACTAGCATTCATAGCTTAATAAAGATGAAGCTCTTATATAACGTCCTTAAGTTTATTTTGTAATATTTTCTACACTAGGTTCCCAATAAAATCAAAAATGAATGTTTTACTCTTTAACTTAGTTGCGCTAAGTTATTTATTTATTTGAACACGTTTTTTATTGTATTTACAGCTTTTAAGTGATTTTTCTATGTTAAGTGTTATATAAACAAATCATCGTCTGGATCCTCTTCATCGAAATCATCATCCTTGTCAGGAGTATAAATAATATTTCCGCCACCGCTGCTTCCTTCAGCTTCACTAGTTCTGGAAATAATAATAAATTTATTTGATAACATTCCTTGAGTATAAAATTTTAAGGTTTACTTTTCGTATGGCATTTTAAGAGCATTTCTGGCTATAAGTTCATCTTCTTCGAGTTCAATTTTAAAGGTACCGAGTTGCTCTGGCTTAACAGGATTATTTTCAACTTGTTTAACTACTTTCTTCTTGATGGCCTCGACTTGAAAACTGTCTTTGGTTTTTTTATAAGTATAGTTCTGAAACACAGGTATTTTAAATTCAATGGGTATGGTACACACCTATTAAAAGCATACAAACCTTATTTGTTACAGATCCACCAGGTTTCCTAGTCAAAATGGACAGAGTATCTTTTGATTCTATATAAAGTACATGATCGGCCATATACTCGAGGCATGCAATGGTGAATGTTTCAAAAATGTGTTGTTTTGAGACCCACAAATATATTTGCTTAACATTGCGATTTAACTTAAGCTGATGAATACATTTAAAGAGCTCCGATTTTTTGGGATTATAAAGAAGCAAATCACTTAGAGGAGGAAGAATAACATTGAGTTTATTTTCACTATCGGAGCATTCATTCAAGAACGTTTGGTAGATGTTCTCCTCAGAATGAACATCTCTTTTTGGATTGAATAATTTAATAGCACCACTTTGGCCTTGTTCCTTGAGAAAACCATTGATTGTTGGCAAGGCAATTCGCTCTTGGCCATTATTGTCTAGAAGGGTAGTAATTTTGTTATTTTTCAGTGAACTAAGATTTTTTTTAATGAATCTTTAACTTACCAACAATAAGAACAAATTTTTGAGATGATATAAGATTCGATAACATTTTGTAATTTCTTATTTTCTAGAAAAATGTGATAAAGTAAAATAATTATCAATTGTTTATGTTTTTTGGATCATACTTCATGCAGCTAGCTAGCCAGCTGTTATTTTTTGTGCACATGGCTGAATGTTTTTTTTTAGCATTGTAAATGGGCCTTTGGTGGTTTATGTTTAATTCACAATGGCAAACGAGAAAAAAGTTTTGTTTCTTTTCTTAACGTGAGTTGATCCGGCATTTCAAAGGGATTTGAATCGCGCAAATTTCTCGGTGCGACTTTCCATTACCGCAGCACGAATTTCCTTCTGATTTTTTTTTTACAGTTAGGTAGGGGTCTCAATAGAACATGTTTTAAATATTAGGGCGAGGAAACAACTTTAAGTCATAAAAAAAATATTTTCTTTTTCGGACTTAACCCTACTTTTTTTGTATTGCATTTTATGAGCCTAAAACAAGTTTTTTTTAATTGATAGCACGGCGTACTAACAGCCAGGTATGTAAGGGGGGGCATGCTGCCCCCCTGCAACCCCTCTGCTTGGGGTCACTATAGGATTTGGGGTGGGTGCGAGTTTGGGTATATCCATTTGAGCACTAAAATAAAAGAAATTACCAAAAAAAAAAAAAAACAAGTATGGCAACACTGAACAAAAAACAGGAAAGAAATGTCAAAATCAACCATTTTTGAGTGTTTTGTATGGAAAAAAGTGAACTTTAAATATTAATTAAAAATAGAAATAAATGTTTCCTCGCTCTAAAATTACTATAGTTATTATTAATTTGCACATATCTATCGAATAAAAAAAACCGCGAGTCGAAATTCGTGCTGCGGTAATGGAAAGTTGAGCCGATATCAATTTTAGATTTTTGTTTTGAAAATCAAAAAATGACAGATTGAATTATCGCCTTCCAATGGAAATTAAAGTAAAAAAAATCGCAAAACTAAAGTTATCGCGTTCAGGTATATGGCGATAAGTGGGGAACGAATCGTTTAATTTTTTAACGATGCGAAAAGTTATCGTCAGAGTTGCAGAACATGGGTGCAGGATTTTAACGTAACACTAGCTCGTCTAAAAAAAGAGTTTTAACTGAAGTTCTGGGGATGGATGGAATGGGCTCAAGACATGAACCAACAAGAAGTACAAGCTCGCTTGGCTGCAGCTATCTCTTAGTTCACTTCACCGGTCCAAAGAATTCACTAAGGAGAAGCTAATTGCATAGAAAATATATCATAGAATCAACAACAAACAAAACTGTTACAAATAAAATTCACTTTATTTAAAACATTTTCTTCTTCTTTCACAACGAATTCAATCCAAATACTGAGCTTATGACTATTGATTCTGTTGGCCAAATGTGCCTTTAGAATCGCCAAATATTGTGGCCGTCCGATCAACGGTCAATTCATAGTTCCAGATTCGTATCAAAATAACACTTATCCAAAGCGATCAATGAAGCTGTTATGATGGGCTGTAATTTCTCCATGACTATCTCTTTTGCTTCTTCCTTTGAGGATTCACCTGGTTTGTCCAATGTCCTGAGGATCTTCTTGATGTTGACAGGCTGTTCATCAAGTTGCCACTGTTGTGGTTTTATTCACTGAAACAACCATTCCCACATTGTCGACGTTAGCAAATAATTTTCCCGTAATTTTTTCTGTTGCCACGCAGCTCCCCCAAAGTTTCCTTTTTCTTTTTTTTCTCTTTCATATTCTGTAAATAAAAAACAAAAAGAAATAATTCTTATTTTGTAAGGAAATTATATAACTAATATAACTTACCACGACCAAATTTATTTAAAAATGAAATATTAGTTTTGACAGCAGCCATCAGCTGTTTTGTTTACATTAATTTGAGCGCTAAATGTTTTGAAAGGTTTGTTTGCTTAGTTCAACTTTGAATTGCTACTAGTTTTCGAGAGGTTTTATATAAAACTCGAGGTTTACGAAAACTTGTGGTTTACCAAAAATGTAACTTAAGTTTTCGATGTATGTTTTTGGCGAAAACCGATAATTTCGCGAAAATCGGGTTTTGGACTTGGTGTGAGAAGCCTATGTGAGATTAATTAGTCAATTTTTTGTCATTAGTAATGTTTGTGTTGACTTTAGCTGCACCCTTAAGCCTAGTACATACTTGTGAACCATCTCGTGAACCCATACAAATTTCAGTTTTTGGTTCACCCGTGAACTTGCTCGTGAAGCTGAGTGGAGAACAAAGTGGAGAGTTTTCGTTCACGGGCAATTCACGTGCAAAATGTACGGGAACTGTTGGTGAAGCTTTGACATTTGGTTTGTTCATGTTCACAACGTGTACTCACAAGTGTGTACCAGTGAGCAATGTCAAAAGTTCACTTTCTCCACTGGCGAACGTTCACTTCACGAGGAAGTATGTACTAGGCTTTATCCTTAATTCTGAAAAAAAATGTTCGCATCATTTAAAAGGAAAAACTTGTATATAATTGATTGAATAAAAACGTAATTTGGTATGCAAATATATTAAGACAAATATTTAAACTGACGACCTTACATTAGTTGCTATCATATAAAGTAGGTCCAAAGTACAAAGTGAAATATCAACCTTATTGCCATCAATCTTACATTAGTTGCTGTCATATAAAGTAGGTCCAAAGTACAAAGTGAAATATCAGCCTAATGGTCATCAAGACTTTACCTCCAGCTAATTCAAAATTTTGCTGTATGTCCTCGATAACTTCACGAGTTCCATCTGGTACTTAACATATTTTGAAGTATTGGCATAGATCTTACCATGAGAAAAGAGTCTAAAGGCGTCAAATCACAAAATCTCTGTTAAAAATTACGATCACATGTCTTTTTGAGGAGTAACAAACTTTTGTTGCTAAATTGTCAAACGTAAAAAAATAACAGTTTCAAAAGTGACAGTTACCTACATTTGGGGCATTTCAAAATGGGGGTTAACATCGAAATAAGTAGTCAAACATGTAATCGTGGTATGTTAATGCAAATTCACAATTTGTTTGCAATATGTTGTCACTTCAAAAGACCATCACACGTATATTTTGCAATTAAGTTCTCTCATACGAAGATTGTTGAGCCATCAAACAAATCTCCAATGTCTACTTTCCCCGTGTGAAAGGAACCTAATACATCTAATTAGTAATAATACCAAATTAGTGTAGAGTTAGCCTTAGTTATCTCTATTGTAAGCTATCCCTATTTTTGACAGCAATCAAAAAATAATTGTTGAATTTTTCATTAGAAATCGGCACAGCATTTAAAAAAAAACTTTAAATAAAATAAAACTACACTAAAAAACATGGTCGACCCAAATCGTAAAATCAACCGTCTCACAGACAAAGATATCGAATTCCTTGACGAATGTGAGGAGGAATTCGCCTTCCGTTTCACTGACGAGGATGAAGAATTCGTGAAGTATTGCTCTCAGCCTATGCCAGATCCACCAGTTGTTCCCAACTGGGGCGAGAATAGAGGATTCAATCGACATCAACACAATGGAAGAGGAGGAGGTGGTGGTGGCGGCGGTGGTGGTCATAATCGACGATGGAATAACAATCGCTATCGCCCCTACGGAGGTGACAACCGCGGTGGCGACCGAAGAGACCACAACCGCGACCATCATCAAAGACGAGACAACAATTGGAACAGAAATAGATAGAATTATTTAGGTTTTTTGTATTGTATTTTTTATTGCTCAAAAGTGAGAGAAGAAAAAGAATACTAGTTTTTTTTTTAATAAATGATTTGGTCAATCCAAAGCAACAAGAATGGACGAAAGAATAAAGAAAAGAAAATGAAGATAAATGTTTTTAAAGCTATTTTTTGTTGTGTTTCGATTATTTTCGTGAAATGTGTGCCGCTGAAGGAAATTCGTCGTAAAATGCCTGAGAGGAAACCTTTTACAATTTATGGTATTGGTAAGTACTTAAAAATCTAAAGTCTAATTAAGTCGGCTGGATCTTTTCATTATACTGTGGATTCAGACAAATCTACATCTTTGTTGGGTGCCTTAACTGACGCCGTTGAGTTACCCATTCCAACTCCCATGGCAGTTAACAGATTTGATGCTGGTCCAGATCCACCCACCTGCGACTTATAGCTGTCCATCATGTTCTTAAGGGTGTTCACATTGATGTCGATTGGTTTGAACGACTCGATGTCGTCGAAGTCATCCTCCCCGCAAGATTTGGGTCGTTTTTCGCTGCTCTTTTCAAAGGACTTGCCTATGGTCGTCTTCGAAAGCTCTTTGTCCATCTGGTTCATATACGCTTTGATATCCGACTCGATGTGCATTTCGGAGTTTGTCATTTCTTCTATATTCCTTTCTAGGTCTTCCTCGTCTTCGTAGTCACTCATCTCGGAATTCGATTCCCAGTTATCCTCGGGGATCACAAAGTCGAGGAAATTCTTCACGTGTGTTGAGAACGCATCGGGGTCAAAACTGACCGATTGGTCTGGTGATGGAGCGGCAATGGGATGCTCCTTGACAGCCTTTCTCATCGACGTATTCTTCCGCATGGTGGACTTCCTTGGAGACACAACAGTCGGTTCATCGTCATCAATTCCATCAAATTCTGACTGTCTGTCCAAGAAGTCTGTGATGTTGGATGTAAATTCCTTTGCATTCATATCACCGGCTGGTGAGAAGAGCTTCTTTGTGCCATATTTCTTGGTCAGCATCGCATCCAGTTCCTCGGACGATATATCCAGCCAAGAGTCACTATCGCTCCGTGGAAGGCTACTCTCGTCTTCCCTGAGCTTTTCTGCATTAACAGGATCCAAGGAGTGAAGCATTTGGACAATTTCTTTGCCCACAACGGGCCTAGTGCGAAATCTCAACCGGTTAGCTATGAAGAACGACTTGGCATCCTCCATCAGCTGGTTGTACTTTGCTGAGCCTTCTAGATTGTCCTTGAAGTATCCTTTGCTGACGAGACTTCTCAGATAAGCACGCCAGGCTGAATCATTCTCAAGGTCTCCATTCTCCTTGGCCTGCGAGGCTAAGATTTCAAAACCGCAAGCGATTTTTACCCCCAACAGGTCCTCCTTGTACTCCTCTGGGCTAGTGGCAGATGCAAGATTCCACCCTGTCCGACGATCCGGCACATAGGCACTGTGCATCAGCATAGCATAGATGCAACGTGTGAACTTCACGGCCGTCCTCACTCTATCCTCTGGCGGGAAGAATCGCATGGCCCGACAGGCCTTCATGTCAATGGGATCCCTCTCGCAGAAGGCCCTGCATGCAGGCGCTATCAACGAAGGCCGCTGGGCTAAGATGGAAGCCACACCTATGGGAAGATGAGCAACTTGTGTGTGAATAGCTTCTTGACGGCGTTCCTTTGTGAACTCATTCAAACGCTCATCCACGCAGTTCTGGATGTTTGCGGAAACCCTATATAGAGTTGGATTTTGTGAGATTTTCGACAGCGCTCCGGCCACGGACAGTACAGCGGCAGTATTCGAAGGAGAGTTCTGTACCAACAGCAAGTGACCTTCGGCTATGTACACCTGAGAAGGGGAGAGAAAGAGAACAACAATCAGACAACAATAGAAACCCAACCCGAGCGACTTCCGCATGTTGCACATTGCCAACTAACAAAGGCACACACAAAGCCATACAACATTACAAACACCGCACCCTCTAACTCTGACTTACCCTTTGTTCGCATGTATCAGGGTTGGCCCACTTTGGCAGGTAATCGGCAGCTTCAATAACGAGAAATTCACCATCAGCATCAACGACGCGAGCCACAACTCCAGCATTCTCACGTGTGATCTCGTACAGAAGATGCACGATGAACCACTCATCTTGAATATTATCACCATAATGGGTAATTCCATGTAAGTGGGGAGGCAAAGGGACTGGCAAGGGAATATTAAAACAACTATAAATAGGCATTGAAAAAATAAAATCGCCATAACTTACCTTGTTTTTCGTTATTTTCCTCTTCCCTCAGACTTTCCCGGGCTTCGGTGCGAATGGTAAGATTAAATTCATCCTTGTGCCATATATAGTCTTCGCTGATTTGGTCCACTTGTGCTTTGATTTTCTGTAGAAGACTTTCTAGGTGTGTTTCGTTTTTGTCGTCGTCTTCGTTGTTGTCTTTGTTTGTTGGAGGAAAAATGAAATATTCAACGAAATCTTCTTCGCGGACGAATTCAAGATTAGCGCCGAGGTTGTTGGTCGGAGTGGTGGGATTGTTGGTTGGGGTACTACTGGTGCTTGGAGTCGATGACATCTTTTAGTTCTTGGAATTTTCCTTCAAATTCTTTGATATGCAGATCAGCTCAGCGTCAGAGAAGCACAAATCACGTATTTTATTGGAACTCTGTTCTCTTCTTCTGATTCTGAGAAGCTGTGTGTGTCACTAATGAATGTGTACAAGCGAATAAACGATTGAAATTGAAGAACTACTTTTTAAAATCGAAAATGAATCGACATCGAGCCAACGAAAAGATGCTTTTTTGTTGGGGAATGGGGAGTTTTCCATTTCGTTTGACAGTTGATATTCCATGGATGAGTTGCCGAGGTAGCTTCGACTTTTGTTTAGTACCAAATCAAATCAAAGTTTAAGAATGTTAAAGTGAAACTTGTAACCCTTTTTATTGAAAAATTGTTTATGTTTTTAAAATGTGTTAAAAAAACTTCTATTTTCCATGATTTTATTAAAAAGTATATTGATTTCTGTATTATTTTGTTGTATTTTTGTACTTTTGTACTTATCAACATTATGTGACAATGGCATCTCTTCAATATGTGCTTTTGAAAATGAACCTATTTGACAAGTTAAATAGCCAGGGATGCTATTGAGGGAAGTTTGTAAGGAAAAAGCTTGTTTTTTATTAAAACCTTTGTATACGAAAAATAATTCATATTCAAAGTTAAAACCACTGAAATTTGGTTTGTGTATGAAATAAAAATGAATTGGTTGCTTTTTGAAACAATTTGTAACGTTTTTTTTGCAACTAGTTAAAGGAAAATTGTCGATGCACATTTCGTTCTTCTGAGGAGATTCATTTTGGCGTTTAATCTTTTTATATTGCTTGATTATATTGACAAGGAATATACATTTGTTTTTATTGGTATAAGTGAAATAGAACGAGAAAACGTCAAAATGAGACATTTCAAAAAAGATTGCTCTAAAATGGTTGACACTCCAGAGTGTGTTCATAAAGCCGGCACTTAATTTCAAGGCTTATTTCAGTTGATTTAATTAAAATATCGCATTTCGATAAGTGAATTTGTTCGTGGAATTCAAATTTTATTCAAATATCAAACGGCACTAATATCAGTTTGATTATACATAAACAGTCTTATTTAATAGAATTCGCTAAACAGATGAATAGTTATACAGTGAATAAGGATTTATGTAGGCTCTATGTAACGTTGCAAAAATTCCTATTTATAAAAAAATCTGCTATAAATTTTAGTTATACAATGCTTATATCAAAAAAAGTACCAAAAGTACTATAAAATCTGCTAGTTGTCATAACAACTAAAATATAACAAAATAATTCCAATTATTTGTATGATATTCTCTTTCGAAAATCTATATTTTTTTTAGATTCTTCGTTTCTTCGGCTCACGAGCTAAACTCGAGAGGCATTATTGTTTTTATTTTAATTTCAAAAAGAGAGGAGAGAAATCAAAATGACATTTACGAAATAATAATAACAATAATTTCCTTATGTAGGCTCTATTCAACCTCAAAACGCGTTTAGCTTATTATGGGACTATGCAACCTTGTATAAGTTTTATAAATAGCATTTTTGCGTTTAGAGCCATTATAGAGATAACATAACTTTATGTAGGCTCTATACAGCGTTTTTAAATAAGACTGAAAGTATATAAATATATGTATATATAAAGTATAACTGAATTTTTCTCATTTTTTAACAGAAACCGCTATCTTATAACCCATATTTTCAATTAGAATAAAAACTCCTTATTGGCATTCTACACACGATTTCTAACTTCTCATATGAACCTGTTGTAATAAGTCCGATTTGTCGAATTATAAATCTTGACATTTCCCAAAGTTTCAATGTCTCAAGAATCAAAATCAAAAGTTTTTAGGGAGACACCTTTTTTCGTCAACCATATCATAAAAACCAGTGGAAACATTGACTTAAAACAAATTAAGTTTTATAGATAATAACATTGAAGGATAGAGAAAAAACTTTCAAAAATATTCAGGCTGTGTTGTTTTACTGTAGCAATTTAAAAAACAATGCAGCTAGCGACTTAAATTAAATTTTATATTATACCAAGTTTTGTAATAGGGACTTGACAGCTTGGAATGCAATTTGTGAATGCACCTTTCCAGTAATCATTGAACAGTCATTGTTAATTTATTGAGTAAACTTAACATTTTCATCATGATAAATTGCACGCACAAGCAACATCTGCAAAATATAAAAATTGCCGATCTAAATTCGTAGTCATTGACAGCATCTTTAAACATTAAAAGCGTTAACTATTAATTTCAGTAGTGATTGTAGCCTTATTTGACAGGCAATGCCGTTCAGGCGTGCGTAGACGTTCTTGGTTTACATCTATAACAGATCAATCTGACATAAGAATTGAAGCCGATATTTATGGCTGAATCACAAACACGCTTCAGCTTCGGCTTCGTCTGCGTTACGGTGGGCCTGCTTCGAGACTGCTTTGAATGATATTTCTATTATTTCATCCCTCCAAAGTGTAAATATTTTGTTTCTTGATATTTTTTAACAGCCGTTGAACTGTCAGACAAGCAAATGTTCAGATAATTGAACTAGAGCTTCCGTTTGGGTTACTTTACGTTCTTTTCCTTACGATTGTCAAACGAAACGTGAGGTCGAAGCTCCATTGTGATAGCATGCATTGAATTCCTATGGCTGAACTCGTAAACGTCAGGTGAAGCCGAAGCTGAAGCGTGTTTGTGATTCAGCCATTACACTTACACTTCTCCGATTCAGTTTCAGTTTATTTATTTATAAAGCTTACACAGTAACTTAACAGATATGTAGCGAGATGAAAAGCGATGCCTTTCTGAGGTTAAACACGAAAAGCGTGGCAAAATAACAGATGTCGATCTGTTCGATGTTGACATTCTGATTTTTTCAAAGAGATAGGCTGGTTGACATGTTTTCAAGATTTAAAAAAAAACAGTATCAATATTCGAAGCTTCATGAAGTCATTTAAAGGCATATTAAGTAGAATCTCTTGCAAATGTGAAACATGGTCGTACCTTCTTAACCCAAAGATGTATCGAATGATACTATTAAAGGCTATGTTTAGTTAACTTTTGCTGATAGAATCGCAGTTGTAAACAATTTCGCATCCATGAGTGAGAACAGGTAAAACTAGGGTCCTGGTTTTAAAGTTTTAAAGGAACTGATGTTTTGGGCGGTCCACAGCGTTCTAAGCGTTCCATAAGTCTTACCTATCAATCGGTTAATGTGATCATTCCAGGTCAATGTTCTATTGAAGATTACACCTAGATTTTTACTGCAATTTACGAATTCTAATGGGTTGTTGTTTAAAATTATGGAAGGAAACTATATTAGATCGAATCCTTTTCTTGATATAACGCATTCGTTTGCGTTGAGAATCAACCCATTGCAAGACGCCCAGTAAGATATCTTTTCTAGTTCTTGATTCAGGGTGAAAACGCAGTCTACAATTAAACCCAAAGGACAGCTATTTCAAATTTGAATGTCATCGGCATACAAATGTTTTAATACTTCATTTATACATTCATTGCACATAATGTAATGAAAAAGAAGGAGGGATTAAATTGTTCCTTGGGGAACTCCTTGTTGAATCGGAAGAAAATCGGAGAGATTTTAATTTAAGAAAACGGCTTTCTTTCTATCATTCAGAAAGCAGTAATACCTTCTGAAGATATGTTGAATTTGTGACGCAGTTTATTCAGAAGTAAAGAGTGACATTCACCATGTCGAATGCTTTTGAAAAGTCTAGTAGGACTAAAAAAGTTATTTTTTTAATATCGAGTTCAGTTCTTATGTCTTTGATTATTTTAGTTGGTGCCGTAATACAGCTATGGCGTGAACGAAAACCCGATTGAACATCGGCTAAAAGGTTCTTGCGACTGATGAAGCTGCTTAATTGTTTTTGCATTATCCTTTCACAAAACTTTAGATAGAAAAGGCAGTATTAAAATCGGTCTAAATTCATTACAAAGCAAGTTTTTGGGGATAGGAATTATTTGCGGGAAAATGTCAGGGGTAAGGATTGTATTTAGAACGTGTGTAAAGTAAGGTAGAAGCAATGGAAGAATAGCTTTAATGAAAATTGGATTCAAATCATCAGCACCAGTGGCATTGGACTTTATACTTATGCCACTTTCAACTATGTCTAAGGCGTTCACATAATCTAAACTGAATAAAGTGTCTGCAGAAGATGGTGGTATGGTATTGTGAGATACATGATCTCTTGGAGTTACTTAAGGTGTAGAAGCAAATTTACTGTTTAGCGCATTTACATTCATTGCAGCAGGAAAATTATTTCTTTGTTTACCTATTCCTAGCTGGCGGAGATTTTTCCATAGTTAACGACCATCGTATCTTTAATCTAGACGCTTAGAGTAGAATTGTATTTTTGGGCGTCTAACCTCTTAAACAACTTTATTTCGTAGTGATTTGTACAACTCACTGAGCTCGTTAACACGGAAACGTTTTCAGCGTCGATATGCTAGAGACAATACATTTATTAGGTCTTTAATCCTTCTAGTAAACCATTGTTTATTTTCGCGAACCCTCGTTCATGTTTTCAATGGAACGTGTTGATTAAATAAAATCTAAGGTTTGTATTTAAAAACTCGACTTGGTGATAACTCTATAGATTTGTTCCAAATGGATATACCTATTAGGCATATAGACCTTTAACCTCCAAAAACAAATACTCGCAAGAAGAGCAGGGTGACGAATAGTATAACTTCTTACAGATAAGGTTTTCCCTGACATATATAGCAACACCTCCTCCGAGGCTGCACCTATCGCAATCAGACTAGAAATTCCTATATCCGCTAAGAGAGTATATTTCATCTTTCACAAAGAACCCCGTTTCGGAAACACAGATCGCGTCGATCTGCGATTCTTCAAAAGGTAATCTAAATTCATCAATCTTTTTTACCAAACTCGAACTTTTTTATGAGCAACTTTAAAACCGTCAAGTCGACAACTCAAAACTCTTAACATCGTTCGCAATATAAACTCTATACTCTGACCTCGATTACACGGGATGTTTTTTCGTTCGTTTTCGTCTTTCGTCTTTTTGACAGGTACCTACCCTCGTGATTACACCTTTCCTTTTTTCGTTCCTTTCGTTATTCGTCTTTTTGACGTTTCTGAAAAAACTGTGGGGGAAGAATTTAATTTTGTTTCGTTGTCCGGGCAGTAATAATCAGAGAGTACCTACAAATTATAATCGGATTTCTGTGGCAACTATTTGGTGAAAATAAAACAAATTTATGGAAGATAATACTAATAAAATTATTTCTTACTTATTAACTAGCTCAGCAGCTGCTATGTGCTTACTAGCAACTGAACTTATAGATGTAAATTATGCATTTTGTTTTTTTTATTGGTTGTCAAAGCATAAACGTCAAAGTTCAACCAAAAAAAGTCCATACATTTTCAGGACTCTTTTCACGACTTCTTTTCCCCTACGTTTCTACACCCCTCACCCGATCTGTCAAAAAGACGAAAGAGGAAACAACCGAAAAAACATCTCGTGTAATCGGGCACTATATAAGGAGTGTTTTTGGATAGTATCTGTCAGACGCCAAAATTAGTTTAGGTTTGTTCAGCTTGCTGTCGTTGAGTATGCCAGAGTGACACAGAATGATAAAGTAGAACTCAACATTCTGACATGTCCATTTTATCTGTTAAATTATGATCTTGAGATGTGATGATTTGGATATGTTGAGCAATCTGTCAATAGCTGTGTTCACTGACGCTGTGCTGGACTGTTCTAGACAGAAAATACAGCTGTTCATTGAGGTTTTTTCTGTGCTTAACTGTTCTACTTTCCTGTTGATTGACAAACCTAGAACAGTTTATAACAGGATTTTCTGTTCTTGCTTTTGAGTCAGATCAGGTTAGAACAGACTCGCGAGAAATGTCAAAATCGAAGTTGTCATTTTTTTGTTTACGTTTTGACTTGGCTGCTTTGTGTTTTTTTTCTCGTGATTTAAAAAAATTAAAATAAAGTTATTTTGACAATTTGTTTAATTTAATAATCATAAAATATTTATTCATTTAGTATTACCTTAGCATTCACTTGATTATCCATTTCAATAATTTTTAATAATATTTTTCACAGTAAAAACACAAAATATGAGAAAAATGAGCGAGAAACGAAAAATTCACACAATTTCCAATTTGTTTTTTTTTTTTTTTTTTTTTTGACAACTGACTGTTCTAACTGGATCTGACGTTTCTAACGAAACTGTGCTGTCCAGTGCTGTTCTGATCTAGACAAAACCTCAGTGAACAGAATTAATAAATTGTGAAATTAATGCATTCAGTGTGTGCATTCCATGATCGTGCATTTGTTATGTTATGGGATGTGTTCAATTGAACTTTAGGTATGCATTTTATTTTTGAGAATATGAAAGAAATAGAGTCGAGTTATTTTTGTTAAATTTCTTAAAAAGGGACCAAATGGAATAAAAAATTACCATGCGACCAATGCGGAAATAATGACCAAATTTGGTCGTAAATGACCAAACTGGCAGCCGTGTGTGTATTATCTCTCCTTCTTCGCTCTCTTTAACGTAAACAGCGAGCAAGAGACTGTAAACACTTTACTGAGAGCGCCTTTTTTTAGATGTTAAGTTACGCTTGCATGCAGGCAAACCTTATTTGCTTTTTTTCCTTGTACATTTATTCTCGTGTCGTCAAGATGCAGTGCACTTTTGTGTGTTTTGTGAAAGAGAGTAACAGATTGGGCATCAAAAATTGTACGCATCAAAGGATAACATTTTTACAGCTCGTATTTTTTTTTATAAAAATCGAAGGCACACTTTTTTATCAAAAAATGAAATAAAATGAAAAATTCTACTAAAGACTGGTAAAAATTAATTTAATAAGGAATCGTCTCACAAGGTCCATGCACCATGCAATTGTCTGACAGTTCCCGACAACAATAACAAATTGATTATTACCTATAGATATAAGCTCTGCAAGTAAAAATTTACAAAACGTCTTAAACTGGGTTGAAAAAGCTAAAACCTTCAAAAAATTATAGCTTGGGACTTAAATCACTCATAATTTTCACAATTAACCGGGATTGTAGCATTATCTTTCCGAAAAGGCTGGATTTGCCAAAATCACCTCAACCAAGCAACCAAGTTGTGTTGAAACATTT
Source organism: Eupeodes corollae (assembly GCF_945859685.1). Lineage (NCBI taxonomy): Eukaryota > Metazoa > Arthropoda > Insecta > Diptera > Syrphidae > Eupeodes > Eupeodes corollae. Next base: position 127,410,264 of record NC_079148.1, read on the forward strand.
AGCCATTTGTGAAGACTAGTGCAACCTTACCACGATCGCCAAAAGCTCCGCAAACCATACAACTGAAACCTCCGAAATTCCTCTTGTAAAAAAATATACTCATTTAACTTAACACAGACACTTTAGTCAAATCATATAATTAAATAAAACTCTGATTGTAGTATTAATTAATTAATATATTTTTTGTATACTTTATTATTTACAAACGTTTAAGAAATATCAAAATTTTGTAAATTTTTATTTTTATATAAAAAAATCTGTTTTACAGAGAATTATTAACATACATATAATAAGAAACCATTGTGTTAATTAACATTAAATTAAAAAAAAAAATATTTTTAAAAATTAGTTAGTTACATTAATTTATTATAATAAACATTATTATTTATTTAATAGAAAGTTTTTTTTTTTATTAAAACTTTGTTTTCTAAATTTCTATTTCGCTTATTTTTACTTATTCAAATTTACAATAATTATGTTATACAAAAATAAATTTATTTTATTTTTTGCAACATACATTATACATACACATAATAATTATTGTTAGAAGATATAATGTCTCATTGTTTTTTTTTGTTCATTAGATTTAAACTTAGTAAAATAAATCGATTTAATTAATTTATAAAATATCGAAAATGACTTGAATCCTTTCGGAATAAGGATTTTCTATTTAAATTTATATACTGTTTATAATATTCACTCATGAGGGCCATACATATATTTACATATGTATATAATGTATGTGTTCGGATGTTTTTGATTTCAATTATAGAAATAACGACCATGTTCACGGCTATGGCATTTTGGATAAGGTATTTAGAATTCGAATTCGTATACGAGGATTGTTTTATGTGTTTTCCTGTCCCACGTAAAATTCGCGCTCTTAGTAACGATTACTTTCCCTATCCGAATATTTGCCACTCATTTTACTAACAGAATAACGGTCAGAATATCCATCGTATTTGTCTGCTTTGTAGTTGATTTCCTGAGTGGTATAGCCGATATTCTTCTGCCAATGATGTGTCCAGTAGAGATCCTCGTTTCGAACTTGAGATGGGGTTTTTGCATCACGACACACGTATACACAGTATACCATGCTTCCGATAAGAGTGAGAAAACCAAAGATCAGGAATATTATTCCCAAAACCCTAAAAGAATAAAATAATTCGTTACTTTGATGTTTTGGAATGTCCAAATTAAGACAAAATTACCAAACAAATAACGGCTCAAAGAATTGAATGACAATCACAAAGCCAAGTGTCACTAGAATTAGACCTAAATTAAGCAAAAGCATGAGACAGCATACACCCTTGACATTCGGACAGAATGGATTTGGGGCTGACATTGCTTCGATTTTGGCACCTCTGTGTTTCGTTGATCTCCCACTACGGCCTGTTTTCGCTGTACTTGCCACGGAGTAAACACTGCGTGGTCCACCTCGCGAATGAGGACGATGACTGTAGCGACTATAAATACACAAAATTAGAAATATATTAATTAACATCAGGCAAAAGTTTGGTAAAGGTACCCTTAAAGTAGAAATTATAAAAACAAAATATAAATAAATAAACACTATATGAAAAAAACCCCTCACAGTTTGAAGTTTAACGTAAAATATTGACACCTACTACGGAGTCAGAGAGTAATGGCTGAAACACAAACACGCTTCAGCTTCGTCTTCGCTTGACGTTTACGAGTTCAGCCATAGGAATTCAAGGCATGCTATCACAATGAAGCTTCGACCTCTCGTTTCACTTGACAATCGTAAGGAAATAACGTAATGTGACTCCTGCAAACGTAAACTCTAAAAAAAACTACAAAATGTTTTATTTTTGTTTGTATTTTTTTATTTAATTAAATAAATAGTTTGGATTTTTACAGCAATAAACGCCTTGTCTTTTTTTAGACATAATGTCGATCACTTCATCTGGATCCACATCAATACCTGAGTGAACAGACAGCATTTCAAGTGCGCTTAGTCTTGGATGGCCTATAATGCTTCGGGGTACTGTTTTGATCCTTTTCATCGTTGAAAAGGTTCTTTCAACGCTAGCTGTTGTAACTGGTAGTGTGACCAAAATTGTAAGCAAGTATCTTATGCTCCTGCCGTAGGTCTTGTCACATATATCTAGCAGTTTCAGAACATCGGAAGAGGGACCCATCGATTTCGCATCAGAGTATGTACTCCGCTTTAACAGCTGACAATTATATTGCGTTATCGAAGTAGAGTGTTAGATTTTCCATTTCATTTAGTCAAGTGGCGGTAGCAAAACCTAGAATCAGAGCTTGAAACGATAGTAAAACGTCCTCGTTGACCATAAATCTGTCAGTAAGATTTTGTATAAGAGAATCTAGACAGGGAATAAGTATAGAAACTCTAAAATAGTCTTCTGGACATGATGTTTCTGGATTGGAGCGCGTTGTTTGTTTCAAAGAAAGCCTTGGAATTATTATGCTGACCTCAAATAAATCCCTGGAAGTTGTGATGCGGATTAAAAAAAATTATGTTCTTAAGAGAAGTTAAGACTTGTTTCGTGTGATTTATTGCAGACACAAAATTTAAAGATTCATTTTGAAGGAAAATTGGTAAGGGTAGCGTTAAACTAAAAAGTTTTTCGCATACCATGAGGCTTACCAGAAAATCACTTCTTTGAATTGCTGCTAACAGAGTTGATGCTTTTGAAGACATTGCCCACGTTTTGGTGGATATTTCTTCAAGACTAATAGCAAAACATTTGAAGAGCTCTTTAAGTAAAAGAATGCTGTCATGCCTTTCAATAAACCTTGTTTCATATAGGCGTTTTTTTCTGCTTTCTGGAGCGTATTTTTGGATGGCGATTTGGAAAGTCTTGTTTGCATTTGAATGGTTTTGGAAGAAATCAGCTATTTCGCTTACTACACCAAGACAATTCCGAATCGAGGGTGTTGACATGGCATTAGACAGAGCCAGGTTCAAGCGATGGCTTGCACAGTGAACATATCTGGCATTTGGATACTGTTGCCTTATCCTACTCTGTACTCCACTTAAGTGGTCTGACCCTCTAGCCCCCCCCCCCCCCTCTGGCTACGTGCCTGTTTTGGAGGGATTCCCGAGGATAGGCTGAGTAAGCTACTTCCGCGAAAAATTTAATTTTTTCGATTTCAAAATTCATATTTTTTTTTTTATTTTGAGAAAAAATAACAGCTGCTAATGACAGAAGTTCCATTTTAAAATTGGAAGTGTCAATCGAAGCAACCTCGAAGCAGGCCCAACGTAACTCAGACAAAGCCGAAGCTAAAAAGTGTTTGTGTTTCAGCCATACAAAATTTTGAAATAATTCCTTATACTTGAAGCTGATTTAATCCGTGAAAATATGTAAAGGTTCAATGCCTATATATTCTCCCATGTTCCGAATTTCGATCCAAAGTGAATTGAAATCACTTTTCAATTTCACGTGAAATGAAATTGCATGTTCTTCAATTAGATCGATTTCGAAAAGTTCGAAATTTATAATACCTTCATCGATTCCTTCAGTTCAAAAACTTGCTGTAACCCTCCGATTCCTAGCAGATGGAAGCTAACAAAGATCAATTTACAGAAATAAAAAATGTGATTTGAATGCGTTCAAAAAATCTAATAAACCGAAATACAGAACATCCATTTGCATGTTCGAAAATCCAATTTACAATAACGAATTGTGAAACACCCAAATTCAATTTCGCAAAGTGTATTCGCAATAAGTGAAATGCAGAACATTGGCAATTATTATAATTATAATAATATAATAATAATTATTACATTCCGTAATTTTTTTTTCTAGCGTCTGCATATCTATCTTCTTACTTTTGTAATGTTCCAATGGTAACATAAATCAAATTATGTATGATGTGTCAAATTAAAGACTTTGCCATTTTTGCATTCAAAAAAATAAAATTATTGATGGGTTCTTAGTAGTTTAATGTTAAGATTTGACGAGTGTTCTTGGGATTCCATATACAGAACAGTGAGCGAAAATTAAAAATTAATGCAATTCAACATTTGACAGATTAATTGAAAACAAAATTGTAAAAATTATGTTAAACTCAGACTAGAACCAATTATGACTGTAAATTAGAACATTGTAATGACATCCATACTACTCCCATGAGCAGAAACTTTTAGGGCGACCACGTTACGCATTATTGGCGTTGATGTCGGGAAGTGGAGAGATTCATGGGAGCGAGAGGAAAATATTATTATAATTAACATAAGCAGACAGCAAAGTATAGCCTCAACTATAATAGACCTAACCGAGCTTAAGCCAGCTTAAGGGAACGAACCAATACGCAGCCTTATATGTCACTAACCATAATAGACGTTCTGCTCAGTTTCGTTAAATTTCGCTAACTTTCGCGTAACTACGCAAGAGCCATTTAAATGGCTCGAGCTTAAGCAAATGTCAAATTTGAAACGCATTTCGTTTGACATTTGCTTAAGTTACTTGAATCCATTATGGTTACTTTTTGTTTTGACGATAACTTCTAATAACTTTTCGTTCGGTTTTGACATTAGCTTACTTTCGGTTAAGTCTATTATAGTTGGGCTTTAAGGGAGAGAATTAACTTACCAACCGAAATTACAATGAAATTTCCTTCAATCTATATCATTGTTCTACGGATTACTTTTCCAAAAAAAGCACTCCTGTTGGTAGTCTTTTGATGCATCCCATTTTGATGCTTCATCATTTTATTTCGATAAAACGGAAGATACAATATTGAGACCGAGACGTCAAAATGAATATGATTTCAATTTTAGTTCAATTGTATTTAAACAAAATACTATTTTTATCATTTAAAAACATATTACTTTCAGTGCATTACTTTTCTTTAGAGTTCTACGAAATGCTTCAACTTGGATTTTACTGAAAGTAAGTTCCATTCCATTATTTCCATTGCTCTGAACTTAATTTTTTTATCAACAATTCTACCAAAAGCAAATAATGTAAATACTATGTCCAAGATATTAATCATCTGTCACTTTTTCCTCAACATTTCTTTTTAAAGAGATAAACCAATTAACTAATTGAAGTTAACTTGTATATTAAATGATTTATAATAAGAATTAGTGTTTAATTTAAAGAAAATATTTTCGCTAAAACTGCGAAAACATCATCTTAAAAGCTTAATCAAAATAATGACACTTTAAATTTTAAAAGAAAGCGCTTTTAAAGTCTTATTAATTTGTATTTAAAATCTCTTAGCCTTTCACTTATCAATAGATTACAATGTCTTTATAGTTAAAGTGAAAAAGTCCTTCAACACTTCGTCAAGTTTTTTCATTCATTTTCGTTTTTTTTTAAACATTTTTTTTTAATGAAGAAAAGAAAAACAAAAGTAATTTTAAATATTAAAAAAAAGTTACTTGACATGGCTCATCTCCTCTCTGAATATTCTTTAGAATTTTTCCTCATTAATAATAATCTTTAGAAAACATTATGTTTGTGTTTCGTTATTGAGTGAAAAGTTTTCTTTTTATTTTCTTTTATGAGTCAATTAATTTCTTTTTTTCTTCTTTTTCGTTTCTCTATAGTCCAAGTATTGGTTTCGAGTCAACAAGAAAAAAATGTTTGACGTTTAGGTTTTGTTATTCCGTCCTAAACAAATTAAGCTGTTTCTCTTTATTTATTCACGGTAGACAAACTATGTTCATGGTTTGAAAAAGAATTATAAACAGGCCCATTTGTATTTTTTATCGAACATGGTGTTTTAATATAAAAGTTCTGATCGTTTACTCGTTTTTCTTTAAGCCAATTTGTATTATGATCTTTGACAGAACTTGAACAAAATTTTGATAGGTAAGGCATTTAAAAAGTAACATTCAAATAGGTCTGTTCGTTTACTATGAATTCCTGTCATATTCTGTGACATTTATTTCAAAGACCTTTCAAGTTCAAGAAAGCCACATACATAAATGCAGACTAAGGAAACGTACCTTAATATTTGTTTTCTATTTTAAAACAAAAATAAAAATTGGTTTAATAAAAAATTCAATTCAATAAAACATGAATATAAAACCAGGATATTCGTCGAGTTAAGAATTTTTCAAACTAATTTCTTTTTGTTGTTATTATTAGAAAAAAAAATACATCGAAAACACGAAGTAACGAATACCGATCAAAAAATGTAAACATAAACATTATACCACAGTCTGTAAAGGATTTTTTTTTAAACTGAAATTCGCTGAAAATTAATTCTAATTAAAAAAAGAAACTAAGAAAATAATAAAACCTTTTGCTGTTGTAAAGAAGCAATTTGTTTAAGCTACAAAGTTCAAATAAGAGAGAACCTTTCAATATATTTTTTTCTTTGTTCTGAGCAGAAGTTGTTCCTCTAAAAATAGTATTCTTTGTTTACAGACTGACGTTTAAGAACAAAGGTTTTTTCTATTTTCTTTTAAAATGTATTTATGTAATAATTAGGTTTGAAGATTTGAATGGAAAATATCTTTGTGGAAATTTTCTCTCTAAAGTATTTACTTAATTTAAATTTTCTGACTAAAGGCCCAACTATAATAGGCATAAGCTAGCATATGCGCGCATAAGTAAACGTGCGAATACAAAGAATCTCAATACGAGTGAACATAATAGAGTCTAGCTCCGTTTCGTTCAATTTTTCTCAGTTTCGTTAACTTAAGCACACTTAAGGAAGAGCGATCCCAGTCGCTCGCCGCATAAGTAAAATCTGACATTTAGATACGTGAGCAAAATTGCATTATGGCTATGCAGTAATTTCGCTAACTTAAGTGAATTATCGTTGGGTTTTTGACATAAGCTTATGTTTGCTTATGCCTATTATAGTTGGGCCTTAACTATAAAATAAAACAAATTGTGGATTTCGTGTTCATCAAATGTCATATTTCAATATTTTGTTTCGTTAAGTTTAAAATATGGGTGAGTGCGTCCAATAAAAGGCACGGGTTGGAGTCAAATTGTCTAACATGAAATCTGACAAAACAACCTTTAGCTAATGGCAAGGTCTCAATTTCCTTATTATTATGTATCGTACTTTTCACTTCCACTTAATTCGAGCCCATTCAACCTTTCATAAGGACTTAATTCTAATGTTTTGTGTTCACTGTTGCGTTTGAGTGTGTATTAAGTATTAATTTTTACTCCGATACTTTAAAAATGCACTGTTTTCAATGATCGAAGCATTTAATAAATTTAAATCTTCAGCTTTATCGACCAACTAAGGGGCCAATCTTATTGGGCAGGTTCAGACGACATAAGGAACTTGAAATTAAGGTAAGTTTCTAGCATCTAATTTGCCAGCTGTCAAAAAATTTACTTCCAGTTAAGGCAACTTTATTGGAATTTTTACTGGACAGTTAGTCAAGAAAAGTCTCCCTAACTATTAAGTCAAGTCAACTTATGTCAAAATGACAGTTGATCATGTCTTTTCTTTCAACTGAAAGTTTAACTTTATTACTCTATGATTAATTGATTTTCTGCGTAGCGTTTTTTTAATGTTTTGTGTAAGAAGGTTCCTTGTCAATTCGTAAAAGGAATAAGTAATATTTTTTTATAGTACAAAATACAAATCGTGATAGACTTTTACCTTGTCTGAGGAGTGTTTTGTAGGCAGTAATGTTTTGGGTACCATGAACTTAAAGTAGAGGTTTGTGAAGTAAAGTTCTGAATTTGAAATTCATGGCACTTGAAAAAATAACTTGTTGACTTGGTCAAAACTCACGGTCAAAGAATGAAGTTGACTGCAAATGAAGTCCCTTATGTTGTCTGAACCTGCCCATTGAAATCGATCCGAAAAAATGTTTGAATCGATATTCGACGGTGTTTCCCTTTGATTAGAAATGAAAATTATATACTGATCGATCGGAAATCACACAAGAAATTTTCTTGAGAAAAAAGTTTGATTTCGTAGTAATTTTTTTTTCTAAAAATGTATTTTTCTATTGTCCGGACGGAAATCCATTTTCCTGAACAGTTGATACTTTTATGTCTTTAAGTGGAACAAATCGTTCCACTGATTCATGTTCACACAATTCCAACGACAGATTTCTGTCAGAGTAAAAACTTTATTTCAATGACAGACATTTTTAATGATAGCTCTAAATGACATCTGACATCTAAATGATGGAAACCAATGATAGCTATAACTGGAGCATAACTCTCCTAATTTTTAAAAAAGTAAATAAGAATCTTGGAAATTGATATTTTGTAATAATAATAATAAATTTTAATAAGATGGACAAAAATATATTGAAGTAAACTAAAAGAAAAAATCATATTAAAGTAAATTTTCCATTGTATGAACATAAAAGTATAATAAACAACATCAGCTTCTTATTTAAAAAATATATGTACATTTATACATAATATGAAAGATAAAACAAAAAATCTCACTGGATGGTAGAGTGACAAACTAATTTGAATTTTATCTCGAAAGTCACACGTTTTCGAGCTATACAAATGGAGTGTGTGTCCTGAAGCGAAATGTTTCATGTGTCACGTTTCCCACAGTAAACTCTGAATAGAATTTCTAAATCCTCTTTCTCTTTTTCTCTCTTTCAATATTACTTCTTTATCTTTTCATGTACACACACAGAGGACAAATATATAAATTCAACAACAGCCATGTTTAAAAACTAAACGAACGTTCATGCTCCGTTAAATGACAGCAACTCGCTATGTTCATAAATATATAGTCATATATCTGCCATTGCTGGATATGGTCTATACCTAGTCTAAACTCTACCTTATATTCTGCACTGCACACACTATATACATATGACAGATACTCGTATAGTTGTAATATTTTATAAAAGAAGAAAAGAGCTCCCTAAAATCCAATTGCTTCCCGTTGTTGGTTGTTAGGAAAAAGAGACAACATTTCAACCTCATTTATAATATTCTGTCTGTCCTATATTCTGTTCTATTCTGTTTTATTCTGTCCTCAGTCCTCGAAGTCCTGTCCTCACCTTATTTCCGATGGTGCTTTGTAAGCGGCACTCGTGACATATATATCACTTCCAGCGTCGCCTCCATGGTCATAGCTGAGTGCAGATGGCGCTCTCGGAGGTATTCGTGTTGGTGGGCCGTTTATAACGCTAGGGCCCAACGACCTTGGTCCGCCATTGCTCACCGAACTTCCACCCATGCCACCCCCAATCCCGCTATCCGTTGTGTGGACTCCATTCATTCTTGTCTTACGAGCTGAATTATAATGTCCTGGAGAGGTGCGCTCATTCGCCATCGTATACTCGGACATGGTGCGTTCCGATGGGGCACGATGTGATTCCTCGCCATCGGTGGAATAGCCTCGATTTGAATGGGAGTGCACGTATGGTGGGTCAGGTGTTTGCCGGCCATGTGTAGCTACATAATGTCCACTTTTTAACCTGAAAGACGAAAAAATGCACACAAAACAATAAGGAATCACATATTTTTCAAAAAGGACAATGGTAAGTTACTTTTTTACTCGGCGCTCGTGCATGTTGGCTTTGAGTGAATTCCGCTTGCGCTAACAATGCTAATGAATATTTGACTATAAGGAAGAAAGAAAAGGAATTCTTTGTTTGTTTCCCCTTTTCTCTTGGCTTTTTGGTGACTCGTCGTTGCCGTCGTCGTTTTCGTTTAATGTTTAGTTTTTTGCTCTTGTCAACCTTAAAGTCCTTTAATTGTGTACATTCAAGGACTTTTTGTGAATTTTAATTTCAGTCAAGAAAATATCCACATTCTTTGAAGGACACAAAACAACGACAAAAGATGTAAGATATATCTATACGTATAGCTGCACAGGAAAAAATGTCCTTCTCTTCTGTGGTAGGTCTAGGGAAGTAGTTTTCTTTCCACTTGGATATCCTTAAGAGGATATTGTATTTTCAGCGATTATTTCCGGGCATTTAGCATCCATTTTTATCTGGAATGAGAAAAACAGGAAAAAAAGTTACAAAACGATAAGAAAATGAATAAATACATAAATATAAATATAGACAACCAACCAACCAAAGTCGAGGACGACGAATTGAAATGAACACAGTTTGTTATGTATAGGAAGAGGTTAGAGTATAATAATTATCATTAAACCTATAATAGTTGCTGGTGGTAAAGTATCTTATGTTTTAGAGTTGTGGTCGAAGAAGGATATTTCCTTTGGTTTTATTGGAACACTAAACAAGCAAACAACATCAAGGATAAAAATAGAACTCACAGAAAACAAGAAAATTGCAAAATCTGAGCTCACTTACTTTACGTAGACGTAGACTATAGTCTTTCCCTAACGAGAGGCAAATATTTTCCTTAAATAATCGGTTTCCATGCTTTGCATTTAAATTGCTGATGGTATTTTTGAAGAACTTTCTCTTGCGCAAAAGACGAGATATTTTTGAAAAGACTTAAGAAATATTTTTTGAAAGGAGTGAGGAGTAAGGAGAAAGTGACTGATGTTGGAGGTGGTTTATGGTGGGGTTTGGGAATTATTTGTGTTGATTGATCAAATTAATGGGATGGGTTTCTTAAAAAGACATTAAAACTAGATTTAATATATATGTATGTAACTATATATAAGTGCTTGAGAACATACATAACTGGGTTGAAGTTTGAGGATTTTAAGGCTTGCGGTAATAGATTTTAGTGCTTTTTGTTCCATTGATTGTAGTTATGGTGATTTTAATTATGGCGCCATGTTTTTGGGAATTGTTAAGTTAAATGCGTTTTGAAAAAGATTTACGTTGAAATAAGGTTGAGTTTGAAGTAATCTTGACAAAAAAACAGGCTTTAAAGCATATTTATAACAGCTGTTTATTTCATTATTGATTCTGGTAGTAACACTTTTATACCATTTTGTTATAGAAGTGCAGGTCTTATAAACAAATATTCAAACAAGCACAAGATTAGTAAATTTTCAATGTTAGTATATTTTATGAACCAGTTTTCATAAACACTACTTAAAATGGCGTTGATTAAAAAAAAGAAGATGTTGTTCAAATAATTTAAATTTTACTACATATTAAACAATTCTCGAAATAATCAATTTAAATAATATTCTAAAATATGAACAAGCTTTTAAAATGATTTATCTGAACAGGTCTTTAAGTAATGACAATTTGTGAAGAAAAATTCAAATCAAACAAACCTCAGTTTGTCGAACGGACCTATTTTTTTAAATGTCGGAAATGTCCGTTTAGCAAATAACTAAAAGTTAAAGTATCCATCTCTTGATTTTGACTTATAGGCTTTTCACACCAAGTCCAAAACCCGGTTTTCGGTTTTGGCCGAAAACTATACATCGAAAACTCAAGTTTTCCCATACACTTTTGGTAAACCACAAGTTTTATATAAAACATATAGAAAACTAACAGCAGTTCAAAGTTGAACTAAACAAACAAACCTTTCGAAATATTCAGCGCTCAAATTAATGTAAACAAAACAGCTGTTGACTGCTGTCAGAACAAATATTTCATTTTGAAATAAATACAATTTCCTTATAAAATAACAATTATTTTTCTTTGTTTTTTATTTACAGAATATGGAAAAGAAGAAAAAAAAAAAACAAAAAGGAAACTTTTTGCTGCGTGACAACAGAAAAAATTGCCGGAAAATTTGCCAACGTCGAGAATAAAAGTCCCGGTGACTATTTGCGGCACTGGCAGTTCTTTTGTCCTCATCCAGAGTTTCAAACGCTCTTTGCTAAGCGAGGAACCGGTATTCACTATTGCTACTGGTATGACGACCCCAAGGACGAGGAAGACTTGCTCATAGTTCGTAATGACGTTTCCAAGGGATGTGTCTTAGAACTCGTCGCCACAAATATGTATGTTCGACGCTTTCGCGAGAAAGACTGCCCAGTAACTCCGTTTAATCACAAGGATTTGAGAGATATGATAAAGACGATAAGTTCATTTGTGGAGGGGAATAAGTATGAAAGAAAATTTCTGGTGGAAGCTAAGCCGCAGCGGGCTAGGAAAATTTGCGCTAAAACATTCCAAAATGTGAGAATCGTTGTTCCAGTGAATAAAACCACAACAGTGGGCTATCGCAACTTGATGAACAGCCTGCCAACATCAAGAAGATCCTCAGTGCATTGGACAAACCAGGCGAGTCCTCAAAGGAAGAAGCCAAAGAGATAGTCAGCTTCAGTGATCGCTTTGGATGAGTGTGATTTTGGTACGAATCTAGAACTAGGAATTGACCTTTTCTGAACTTCAGTTGAAACACTTTTTCTAGACGAGCTAGTGTTACGTTAAAATCATTTTGAATTGGTTAGAATTCATTTTATTTTCACAGATAATTTGAGAAAAACAAAACTTTTTACTCATAAATATGTTCTTGGATACAAAGTTTGACAACTAGTGCTAAACAAATTTAAATGTCCCGTTCTGGGTTTGGTGTGAAAAGGCTATAAAGATTTGCATATTCTTCAGCAATTTGGTATATTTTATGAAGCTATTTTCATAAACACTACTTAAAATGGCGTCAATTAAAAATGAAACTATTGTTAAAATAATTATCAATATAATTACATATTGCTTAATATTTCTGAATATTTTAGTTTTTAAATTGATTTATCCGAACAGGTCTCTAAGTAATGACATTTTGTAAAAAGAAAACAAATCCAAGTTTGTCGAACGCACCTTTTTTTTTGAAATGTCAACAAATAACTAAAAGTTAAAGTATCCATCTTTTGATTTGGACTTAAGTAACATTTTAAGAGACAATAAAGGCTGAAACACAAACATGCTTCAGCTTCGGTTTCGCCTCAATGCTATCACATTGATGGCTTTATCACAAACACGCTTCAGCTTCGGCTTCACCTGACGTTTACGATTTCAGCCGTATGAATTCAATGCATGCTATCACAATGAAGCTTCGACCTCACGTTTCTTTTGAAAATCGTAAGGAAAAGAACGTAGTGTGAATCCAAACGGTACTCTGGTTCAATTATCTGAACATTTGCTTTGTCTCACTCTCACAGCACAACAGCTGTAAAAAAATGTCAACAAACAATATATTTGCTCTTTAGAGAGATGAAATAATAGAAATGTCATTCAAAGCAACCTCGAAGCAGGCCCACCGTAGCGCAGACGAAGCTGAAGCATGTTTGTGATTCAGCCATCAAGCTTCGACCTCACGTTTCATTTGACAATCGTAAGAAAATAGCGTAATGTTACGTAATGTGATTCCAAACGGGAGCTCTAGTTTAAATTTGCTGAACATATGCATTTGGGTACAAGCTCAACAGCTGTAAAAATGTCAACAAACTTTGCTTTTCGAGGGATTCCCATTGGTTATAGGCTGTGTAAGCTATTTCCGCGATAAATTTATTTTTGTTCGATTTCAAAACTCATACTTTTTTTCATTTTGAGAAAAAATAATAAATATAAATAAATAAATAATGACAGAAGTGCAATTTTAGAAATTTCATATTTTAAGTGTCATTCAAAGCAACCTCGAAGTAAGCTCAACGTAACGTAGATGAAGCCGAAGTTGAAGAGTGTTTGTGTTTTAGCCATAAGATTCTGAAAATAAAATTAACAAAATTAGGGCCAGTTATAGCTATCATTGGTTTTCATTATTGAATCCAATAATTGAAATAAGTTGGTAATAGTTTTCAATTGGACACAAATTTCCTGACTTTAATCAAGCACTTCCTGATTAGAATCAAGCATTTGATGTTAAAGTTGATCATTGAAAGTAAAACTCACAAGGAATACAAAGAAAAAGGAACATTTTTTTTAGTTTCATTAATCTCAAATAAATGATTCTAATGAATGACAGACATTTTCAATGATAGCCATTATCGACTTGTCAAAAAAATTTCAATAATTGATTCTTTGAAAATTTCTATCGTTGAACAAAATGTTTTTTGACAGAAATCTATCATTAGAATTGTGTGAATTTGAAACACAAATCAGTGGAACGATTCTTCAGGAAAATTAATTTCTATCTGGAAAACGAAAAAAAATCACTGTGGTTGATTTCCAATCAATCAGAACATATTTTGCATTACTTATCAAAACTAAATACAGTGAAATATTGATCTAATATTTGACAGTGTTGAGATTATCTGAAATTGTGCACAATTAACGAGACGTTAAAATAAGTTGCCTCAAGAGAGTCAACAGAACGCCTTCATTTTCGCTTAGTATTTTGACAGTTGGATGTTTTTGGTAGTTTTGGCAGTTCCTTAAACTTAGTACACGAACGACTGTAGACTTAAAGTAGTTTAAACGAAAAAAAGGTACAGCAATCACAAGTTCTGTTCAAAAGCATATTACCACTCTTAAATGCAACTTTTGATATATTTTTCGAAGCTACTAATTGGTATATTATTGTGGATTTTTTTTTTTTGTACTAACATTTAACTGCAAATTCTTTTTTATTTCAGTTAATACGCACTGTCGGCACTCCAAAGACACAAAACTGCTTGATACACCTTAAAGATAACGAATGTTCCCGAGAATGTGGACACCATACAGTGCTTGAGAAGGCCACTAAAAAAATATGTCTTAACTACGCAGTTATCGGTCCTAAAAATAAATGAAAATGGAGAGAAAAAAATAAACAAACAATTTTAAAGTATTGATCGGAAACGATAAGGTCTGCTGGTTGAAGCCAACAACTTCTCGCTTAGCTATATAAACGACTATGTTTTTTTATATATAATCTAGTCAAACCCTCTCTAGCTCTAAAGTGCGCTCCTCCTCTTTGGAGTAGCCAACACTTCACAAAAATATAAAAACAAAATTAAAAAAAAAAAAACAGAGAAGAAGAAAACAATGAGTTTTTCACATTATTATTAGTGTTTCTGTTTTTTGTTGCTTCTTGTTTATTTTTCATGGATCCTTGTTGTTCCATGGAATTGCCGATGGTCGTATAGGTAGGAAGGTATAAGAGTGTAGACCATGAGGCTGGGAGGTATGACAGTGCTTGCTGCTTGGTCTGGGGGCTCTGCTGGGGCTTAGCTATGTTTTTGTACCAATGGTTGCACATGGTTACACAGGAATTGGATGGTTTTTCTATTCCTATTCCTATTTCCAGTTTTATTTTCTTATTATTTTTATTTTACTTTTTTATAAATAAAATGTATGTATTTTACACTCTGTTAAGTAAACATAGTTGTTTCCATTTGTTTACATAGCTTATGCAGCAATATTGGAATGCCTTTTCGGTTTGGAGTCGTTTCGTTCGTTTAACGAGGGTCTTATTTCTTCTGAGTTGTGCTTAAGTTAAAGCTTAGTATACTATTTGTTTTATTTTACGAATGGAACATTTTAATTTGCTTATTAAATTGAATAACTTTCAAGCATATCTATTTATGTATAAGTGAAATAACAAAATAAACATCTAAAGTCGAATTGAAATGAAAGTGTGTAAGAAATCAGCAAACTATGACGATTGTTCAACTTGAAATTAAAATAAAACATCACACGTTGGGCGCCATTTAAGTAGACATTAAATTTTCTAGCTTGTGTAGTCAATTTTAACAAATTAAAATGTTTTTTTGTATTGAAATGATCCAACATCATAATCTGTCTGCAACTGTTCGCATATTTTACTGGCAATATGACCAAATTAATAAAAAATACAAATTATATGAAGAAAGACAAATCAAATTTATATTTTATTTGACTTTAAAATTAGAACTTTCATCTTTAACTGGGGGAAGAAATTATCAAAGGATCTTAGATTCTTTATTTTGTTTTCTATGTTCATATTTATGTGTATGTATGATGTTTCCCTCCCCCGCTCCGTTAGTGATATTTAACTTATAAAAATATTGAAACAAGGAGTCACGGCAACGATGAGAAGTTTCAAGTTGATAAAGAAAAAAAAGGTAGGTTTGGTGCCGAGTGTACACAAAGCTGTCACTAGCATTTACTTTGCCCTGATGTTATTTTTGTTTTGTTTGTTTTCTTTTTTATGAAGGATGACAGTGTTTGGGGTTTTTTCTTTCCCAAAAGGTATTAACTTTAGAAATAGAGAATAATGAAATAACATTTTATATTTCATGGTTATAAAATAAAATTTAAAATTGCTTTTTTTTTTAAAGAAACACAAAAAAATGGTTCAGAAATGACAAAAATGTATAAGATTCACAGCAGGCAACGACGAGACGTCAAGTCAATAAATATGTTATAATGTAATTTGATAAGTTCTAAGAACTTATGTTTATTAATTTCTAAACAACAAAATAATCTGGTTCGTGGAGGTGTGTGTTCTAAAATCCTAAATATTTATGTATATAAACTATGCTTTACATTATGTGCATAAATGTCACGCACACATTGAGTCAACTAATAAATCAAGATGGCTACCGAGGATTTATAAGCTGTGTTCCACTTTCAGTCTGACATTTCTCGCACTAAAATTTGGTCGAATGTCAAATTTGAGGAGTGGGTAATGAAATGCTCTTAGAGAGAAAGCAAACTGTCAAAATGTACGTAACGGTTTTCGTACATTAGTTTGGACTACTTTT
This sequence comes from Eupeodes corollae, assembly GCF_945859685.1. Classification (NCBI taxonomy): domain Eukaryota; kingdom Metazoa; phylum Arthropoda; class Insecta; order Diptera; family Syrphidae; genus Eupeodes; species Eupeodes corollae. Next base: position 127,426,719 of record NC_079148.1, read on the forward strand.
TTACCTTCAATTAAAAATTAAATAATGAAACTTAAACAAGTTTTTTTCACAAAAAATCACTACAATTTTCAATAAATATTGACAATTATATATATTTTTTGTACTACAAAGTTTTTCTTCAATAGCAGTATAATAAAAAAAATATAAATTTCATGAAAATTATTTGATTATATTAAGGAAATAGAAAATACGAACACTATTCACATGTAGCAAAACTAAAACCTTTGTCAAAATGCCACACACGTTTTTTTTCTCTTCTGTCATTACTTGACGTGAACGTCAAATTGTATTTGACAGCCAGCCTAGAAATCGCCAGAAGAAATTGATCGAAAATGTTTTACTCTCTTACGGGCGCTTTTTTTTGTAAAAATTAGCACAACTTTTGAAGTGTGCAACGTCTTCGGGCTAAAAATAAAACTTTCAGTCTGAAATTGTTCGAAACTAGGTCTGGAACACAGCTTTCATGTAATGGTTTTGGTTGAACTTAATATTTAACCATTTAGACGTTGACACAGCCTACGTTATGTTACAAGCGTAACGCATTTATTGTATGTGAACAGATCGTAAACTGCTAAACTCAAAATTCGCTTTCTCTTTCTGTTCATTGGGCTCAAAACTTCAAAGTTCTATAACTTTGTTTGGTTGAGAGTTTGGTTTCTCGGAAGAGGAAAAATAAGCGTTGTGAGTAAAATGTTGAACCAAACTAATTAAATTAAATGTATAATATTCTTAAAAAATTGAAATAGTGTACAAAGCAGAACAAAAGTCAATAGAGAACTAGGGCCTAGTGATTCTCAATCTTTCTCAGAATTATGACAGCAAAAATGAGAAAATTTGTTCACATTGCTGGCAGTACATAAATCTCTTAAAGGCTTTTCACACCAAGTCCAAAACCCGGTATTAGCGAAATTATCAGTTTTATGCCAAAAACCTTCACCGAAAACTCAAGTTGTGGTATATAATATTATTTATACAATTTGTTAACAAAATAAGAATTATTGCTTTTTTTTATTTACAGAATATGGAAGAGAAAAAATTAGGACACTTTGGGGGAGCTGCGTGGCAACAAAAACACGTCGAGAATAAAACCTTGGTGACTATTTGCGGCACTGGCGTTTCTTTTATGATCTTTCAGAGTTTCAAACGCTCTTTGTTAAGCGTTACAATATATTATTCAAGCCGAGGAACCGGAATTATTACGGCTACTGGCGTGACGACCCCAAGGACGAGGAAGACTTGCTCATAGTTCGTAATAACGTTTCCAATGGATGCGTCTTCGAACTCGCCGCCACAATATGTTCGACGCTTTCGCTTACTACCTGGAAAAAGACTTTTCGGTAACTCCGTTCAATTACAAGGGATTGGGAGATATGAGAAAGGCGATAAGTTTATTTGTGGAGGAGAATAAGTATGAAAGAAAATCTCTAGTGGAGGCTATATCGCAGCGGGCTAGGAAAATTTGCGCCAAAACATTCCACAACGTAGGAATCGTTGTTTCAGTAAATAAAACCACAACAGTAAGCTATCGTCCCTTGATGGATAGCGATGCCAACATCAAGAACATCCTCAGTCCTTTGGACAAGCATGGAGAAATTGCAACAGCTTCAGTGATCACTCTGGATGAGTGTGGTTTTGGTACGAATCTGGAACTAGGAATTGACCTTTTCTGCTCCGGCCATAAAGACCTACAGGAATCGTTCAGAATCTTCTCAAGAACAAAACTTTTTACTCACAAAATTTTTGTATCAATACAAAATATGACAGCCAGTATTAAATAAATTTAGTTGTCAAATGAAAACGTGTAAATGTTCGGTGTGAACGATTTTCAGTTTTTCGAACATTTTTTTTTTAAAACCCGGTATTGGGTTTGGTGTGAAAAGGCTATAAGTTACTAGAAATATAAACTCGCTTATTATGTAAAATGAAAGCGTTCAGATAAAATATAACTAAATGTCAGTAAGTATTTAAAGTTCTTATGTATAATGACAGTAAGCCGATCACGATCAGTGCTGAAAATGAGTTTGGTTAGTTAGTCGGCACTGTTACCAACGCCCGTGTGAACCATCATCCAACCTCGTGTGAACTTGCTCTTGATCTCCGTGAATGTTGCTCGTTTTAACTGACTCTGAACGCACTCATCGTTCTGGAATGTGCGAAAATTTTAAGAAGCCATTATTTTTGTAAATTGCACAAAGGGAACAGAAATCACGAGCAGCAGCCATGGCAGACCAAGAGCAAGTTAAAAATTATTTTAAACAAAATGAACTCTATTAATTATTAACATTTTTTAAATAAAGTTTTTTAAAGTCTTTCGAACTGAAACAAGTGTTTGTTTTAAAGAGAAATTCTAATAAAGCTTGAAAAGCCGTATTTACAGTCACCAGGGACGTCGGCGACAGGCACGGGATGTAAGATTTAAGCTTTTCTGATATCTATTAATACTTGACGTCTAGTTTTGGAAGGTGGCAACCATTATATATTTTGTTATCTCATCAAGAACAAGATTGAAATGTGTCAAAAACGTCATTATTTTCCAGGTAAACACACAATATTCAATATTTTTTTATCATTTAATTCCAAATTTGATACAATTTCGAAATATTTACTAAAGAGAATGTGAGAATCAATAAAAAATGATGATAAATTATTTCCTCTCAAACTCATTTCAATTTAAAACAATTAACTTATCCGATTAATTGAAATAAAAACATATTTTTTTTTTTGAAACAAACCTTTCTGTAGGTAGGAATGAGTTCGGAAGGTAAATGTTTTTTTTTTTGATTATCCTCCTGATCCTGATATATAAAAACTCAATAGTCATCCATCATTTCAATCAACATACATAGGTATGTGCCTGTAAGCCCCTTTAGTACAGTGATATAGATAAAATGTATTTTTGAAAATGTTGTATGTTGAAAAGAGGATAAAATGCCTTGATAGTAGCAATAGTGATAGAGACATCAAATTGTCCTAGAACAATGGCTGGAATAGTGGCAACAACAGGCACTACATCTATCGCTTCGGTCCCCATTGCCCGTCCCACCTTCCGTTTTCCTCCATTCCGCTTCATTCGACGGTTGGTCGTGTCTCCCCCAAATCAAGTGTAGCGTGACAATTGAATGTGAATTGTTCTTTTGCAGCCGATAAAAATGGATTATTGTGCATCGATGTTGTTTCGACAATTGCTTTTCCATTCAATTGTTCTACTTTACTTTTTTTTCCTGCACTGCACTGCATTGCACTTGCAATCCTATGTTGCATGTTTTTGTGTTACGGCCTTCCGAAAAGGTTGGCTTTTCAAGTGTGCAGGCATTTATCAAGTTGTTACCTTTATCTGCCACAGCACCGAACGGACGGACGACTCTATGCTCTGATCTGGCTGTGCTGTGTTGTGTATAATATCTATGTGAATAAATTTCAATCGATTCAAATTGAACAATCGAATCACTTTTGAGCCGATAAAAATTGTTGGCGGCCGGCCGGTGCGGCGGAACTCTTCACCTCACCATCGCAACCGCCCGCCAACCATTGCGGTGTTTGTTGGATTGTTTTGCGGCCATGATGGAGCAAAATAATGATGGAAGCAGCTTACGGCGGCAAAGTTCCTTTATATAGAAAAGGTATGATGTAGGCCCAAAGTCTATACACTCAACCGAACCCCTCTCAAGTAGCTGGTGGTCCCTTCTAGTAGGTTTCTAGGAGCTGACGGGACTAAGACTATCGGGATGAGGACGAAGGCCAACGCCACTGCCCGAGTAGCTCTCAAATGCCTTAACTTTGTTTCAACCACAAAAACAAAACAAAATACAAAAAAAGGGATTGTAACGAACAACGATTGCTTCTCAAGCGATTTGCTCCGGAATTCATTGGAATGCCATTTATGGATGTTGCTGATGCTTTGTGTTGTTTGTTGGTTGATTTGAACATGACCGGGACTCATGTATTGGAAAACATTGTATTTTTTGAACATAAAAAAATGCTTTATACAGAAAGCAAGCCAAGTCAGCGAAAGTTATTCAACCAAGCAGCGCAGCGCCAGGGAAAGGATAGAGAGGTATTACATTGATTGAAAGTTGTGGTGGTAAAGGCATTAGGTTAGGTACATAGAAGGGATACAAAATGGTGAATGAGTTTTCATTTTTTTGCCATTGTAAATTTGATCTTATTGTATTGTTCATAGAGTTTTTCCGATTTGGAAGTGAACACAGCTAGAGGCTATAAGATATTTGAAAAATTGGGTCTTGATAAGTCAATGTTAGATGGTAAAATTAAAAGCCACAACTTAGTGCTATAAAAACTGACAGAATTGATTAGAAATGGAATTCGACTCATATATAGAAATATTTCAGTGCACGGACTTTCAACATTGAATCTGAAGACAAATTTGAGGGAAAATCCTATTGAAATACGAGATTCAAGGGGACCTACAATTTTCTAACAAATTCGAACAACTTCTAAGGAAAACAAATAATAAAACTACCCAGGCATTAAAACTACTATAGATTACACGTGTTTTTTTGGTTTTCTATAAATAGTAAAGTCGAAAATTCCCAAGGAAACGCATTACCAGTAGCCAGATTTTTGTATTTAAAAATTGGTACAACTGAAAGAGGATCAAAAGTTAAAATTAATTTCAGCAAAAAAAAACTAATAAAATGGACAATTTTCACGAAGAAATTGTAAGAAAACATCTGGAAATTGAGATTCTATAAAAATAGTTCATTTAACAATTTGAGCTTTGACATAAAACAAAAACTTCAAGAAGGGGTTTGTTCGTAGACTACTACATTAACATGTGGTATTGAAGCGAGCTTGAAGCTTGTCTCAATTCTTTATATAACTGAATTGGGTTGAAATGAGGTTGATTTGACTCGATTTCGGTCAGGGATCGGAGTCGATTCAAAATCTGTAAAGAAAACCTGTGTGGAGGAGTAGTTTTACAGATAATGCATTACGGTCTGTTTATTTGCGTGTTTGTGTACAAAAAATTTAGTTTTGCATTAATCAAATTAAAAAAAATATTGCACATGGAGTAGGTAGCGTATTCTTATATATTGCAGAACTATTCAGTTCGTCATTGTTTAACACGAATCAAACTATCTTACTTGCACTTCATAAGAAACATCGAAACACCGTTTGCATTTTAGAAAGTGCTGTCAAACTTAATCATTTTTAAATCTTCTTTTCCAAAAATATTTATTTAATTTACTGAGATAAACCTTTAGTGGAAACTTAGCAAAACTTAATTATCTCTTCTATTCTTGAAAAATAAACCCAGTTAATCTATTTTCATTAAAAAAAGTTAATAATATAAACAGTAACAGATTGATTTTTTTACGCCAATGGAAAACATACGATTCCAAATGCACCACTACTTAACGAACACTACTATCGAGATACAAATGCAATATCAATAGTACTGACATTTTAGAACGAAATTACATAAGATCCATTCGAGACTCGTATAAATGTTAAAAACCCTTCCGTAGTAAGATTCTACTTTAACTTTTATCGATAGTATTCATACTGCGGATATTGTTTTTGTTATTCTTGTAAGATCCTACTATACTATTGATAGACTTCCCAACAAAACACGGGTATTGAAGTGCTCTTTTCCTAAAAGAAAGTTTTAAATTTAAACGTGAGTTTTTTTTCTTACAGATTAAGATTAGTTTTAATAAGCTCAAGCAACTAAGATTTTAGCGTCTAAGGTTGTAAATCGTACGTGCTAGAATTTACACATGCTTTTTTTGTGGACTTAAATCTTAAATTCTATACTAAAGAGTGGTTGAATAGAAGATTATTTTTTAAAAATGCTTATACGTTTTCTCACAAATAAAGTTAGGTAAAGTAATGTAAAGTGATTTTATTTCTGCCTCAATTAAGAGGTTGCAGCCGAAGAAGGATCGCCTGGTTTCCATTAAAACCGGACATTTCCCTAGGAAATGAAAAATACATATCTTCTTTTTGCCTGAGGTTACACAAACTACATAGGATTGGGAGATCCTCACTGTGTGGCATATAATTCAGTTGAAGAAGATCAGCATGCAGTCTCAACATCTTTGAAATTTTTTCCACACAATTCTCATCTCTAAAGTAGTTTTTTGGGCCTAGATTATGACAAAGTTGAGTGTAGATTACTCTGTGGTTAGAGCTCACTGCATCTTCAAATTACTTCTCCCTAAGCTTCTCGTCAACGAAGGCAATAAGCTCGTACAGTTTACCCCTCCATTCATTGCGATTTCCAACATGCAGGTTCAGTTCGATACCACACCATTGCGCGAGCTCCTTCCATTCCTCATACCAACTGAGACTTCGGATGATTACGTGCAAAGCTGCTTTCTTTGGAAGTCTATCATTATTGATATGTAGAAATTTTATAACATAGTCTACCTGACTTTTCAGCGTCTGAATAAAAAGTGGTGAGAGACCAGTTTCTAATGCAACTACGTAGTTTGGTGTGTTAGACGAAAGTGAAATATCCTTTTGATAAAAAATCTCAGAAACTTTTCTACGCAATCGTATTGTTCGTAACCCCATACTTGCGATGCATAAAATAGTACTGATTCCGACACTGCTTCAAATTCACGAAACTTACAGCTTTGCACAATAATTTTGTTGGCAAAACACTTTTTCCATGTAGCTCCAATCGCAATCTTGGCCTTAGAGAGTTTTGCATTAAGATGTTTTTCCATACTTAAGTTTTTTGTAAAACATACTTCTAGGTATTTAAACTCATTTACGACCTCAATAAGTATTGAATTTAAGAACCATCTTTCATTCTGACTATTTCTTCCACCTCCATTTCGGAAGACCAGTATTTTCGATTTGTTAAGGTTCAGTTGGAGTTTCCACGTAGTACAGTACATATATAGTTGGTTAATCATCATCAACTGAAGCATTTGTGGTGCTGCTGATAGAAGCACTATGTCGTCAGCGTAGAAAAGAGCCTTTATAGTGGTCCCCGCAAACTCAACTCCTCCAGAAATAAAATGTTAAATCTTCTATAAAAAGTGGGAATAGAAAAGGGCTCAGCGTACAGCCCTGTCGAACACCTGATTCCGTTTGAAACCATTCCGAAAATTCCTCTCCATTCCAAACAACTGCCTTTGTTTCGTTATACAGATTTTGTAAGACTTTTCCAAACTTTGAAGACATCCCCAGTGCATAGAGTTTGTAGATAAGCGCTCGCCTATCCACAGCGTCAAACGCTGCTTTAAAATCTATGAAAAAGCTGTACAGTTTTTTCCCATTTTGAAGAAAAGTTTCGGCGATACTTTTTAGCACAAATATGTGATCGATCGTAGAGTAACCAGGCCTAAAACCAGCTTGAAATTGTTTTAATAACCCGTTTTCGTTTATCCACTCATTGAGTCGTTGATACAAAATTGACAAAAATATTTTATATGATGCATTAAGAAAGCTTATCCCACCGAGTTCTCAGGATTTTGTGTACTTCCTTTTTTGTGAATCGGAAAAATTAAGGCCTTTTTAAACTCTTGCGAAATAATACCATGTTCCAGAATTTGGTTGAATGAAATATAAATAATATATCAATAAGTTCCGATGTTCCGTACTTATAAAACTCAGCCGGTATACTGTCAGTGCCTGCCGCTTTGTCATCATTTAAGGTTTTTAAACTGCGTCTTATCTCCTCTTGTGTTATTGGCGCATCTAAGAGATTATTGTCGAATTTAGGTTCAGCATACGATATATTTACGGAGCTGGACGGGGGATTTAAGAGTTCTTTGAAATGCTCTGTCAACATTTCAAAGAACTCTTAATGTCGATGTTAGATTTCGGTGAATCTTAAACTTATTTCCATTCAAGAGCTTTACAAGACTTCAAAAATCTGTAGCATTCTTCATTCTTCTCACAAATAAATAGAAAGGGGTTAAATCGCAGTTTCCAGGCGGTCAAATGACATCACAAAGCTCCAAGACTGCTGATAACACGATTTGGGAATTTGGGTCACAAAAGATCGATTGTGGCATTGAGTTTCACGCCCACCTTTGACCAAAACCTCACAAATGGTCGAATTATGACACAATGGGTGCGTTCAATCTCAGACAGATAGGGTATCCGGACACCTTTTTTTTTGTGTTTTACGTGTAAAATAATTGATGGTCAAAAACAGTTGAGATGTCAAAAAAGGAATAAAAAGGTACCCAAGAATTTCTGGAGTATATAGGTATCTGACAGAACAGCTGATACCTCAGAAATTCTTGGATTACTTTTTTGACATCTGACAGAACAGCAGGTTGAATTTCAAAAAACTTGAAAATTGATCTCAGCTTTTTGTATTTTTTGGTAAACAAAAAAAAACGAAATGTGAGTTGAAGTTGTATTTGAGGATGTTCTGTACATAAAAGACGATGTAGAAGCTATTTGCCTCCGAATTTTACAAGTTAATTTTGATCTTTTTTTTTAAACTTCAAAATTGACTTATTTATTAAATTGTTACGCACCTATTAATTCATCATCGTCCGACAAATAAGTTAAATTATCCATTAAATGTTTTATATTACAACAATTTTGACTTCGAAGCTTAAATGTTTCTCTACTTTTTGCAAACAGCTTATAGTTGTTTTTATTTCTTGTCAGCTATCTCAATACAGCTATGCAACTCGTTCAACAAGGAATCTAAATATCCACCTATCCAAGATACCCTATCCAACACGAGATTGAACGCAACCAATCATAATCATCACACAATCTGTACCCAAATGTCACTCTCTCTGACGTATCGGCCTCTCGATGATAACGTGCGGGTTTTTAATGCTAACGTAGACAATTCATATCACTTTGCATAAGTATAAAGGCCCAACTATAATGAGCATAAGCTAGCATATGCGCGCGTATGTAAACGTGCGAATACAAAGAATCTCAATACGAGTGAATATAATGGAGTCTAGCTCCGTTTCGTTCAGTTTTTCTCAGTTTCGTTAACTTACTCGTAAGCACACTTAAGCAAGAGCTATCCCAGTCGCTCGCCGCATAAGTAAAATCTGACATGTAGATACGTGAGCAAAATTGCATTATGGCTATCCGCAGTAATTTCACAAACTTAAGTGAATTTTCGTTGGGTTTTTGACATAAGCTTATGTTTGCTTATGCCTATTATAGTTGGGCCTTAAGTTTTCAATGTTTGCCCACTTTTTAAAGTAATCATTTCGCTTCGTGGAGGAAAAATATCGAATTTCTGTCTAGATTTCGAGTGGGAATCAGCTGTCAAATTGATCAATAATTTAAAAACAAACCACTAGATGGCGCACTCTGTTCATTTGTACAAATAAGATAAAGTGTATGAAGCTTTTAGAAATAGGGCGCTAGATTTATTCGATAAAAATCAAACATCAAAAAGAACTTCGGTGCTGGATTGTAGTGAATTGCTTCTAGCTGCTTAAAGTTCCTACAACTAAATATTTAAGCTCTAACAAAGACTTAAAAACCAAATAATTATAATCTTAAATCATGGTTAAAAAATGTTCCTAACGCATATTTTCAATTTAATTTTAACTTCCCTGCAGCTTCAATTATTTACTTTGATAAAACAATGCCGATGTTCATTCAGCGAATATATGACTTTTTAACAATCTCAAGCCCTATGTGATTTATAAATTAAGAAGAACCAACAACTAAAAAACACCTATAAAAATTCAAATTAAAAATATTTACCTTTGGGAATACCTTTAGCTGTATAGGGAACGTAAATAAATCCAACCCATAAAGACCCTCTATTTGGTTTAACAATAAAATAATTTAATTACCTAAGAATTATTCCCACAGGTAAAATATTCCAAAGTCATAAAAAACTTTATTACTTAATTTTATTTGCTTAGATAAAAAACAGCCTTATAATATAGTATTAAATCATTAAAAAATATTTCACAGATGCGTATGCAACATCTCTTATCTATATCACAGTTTTACAAAATGAGTTAATTTAACCATCAAAGTCTTATCAATGATGCTGATTGCCATCCTAAAAGCTTGAAATCCTTTAAAAAAAAAAGAAAACACAAACTCACATTAAACCTACCCATTATTGCAGAATTAAATAATAATACCCCTGTGAGGTCCAAGAGTATAGAGGTACAAAAACAGAGCCCTATACTCCAGAGAAATAGTTTTATTATCGCAGTTTATCATGAAACTAAATAAGGTGGTCATGCGTCGTCGTAGTCTTCGTTTATCTAATTACCAACCTGCTAACCTGTCCTTAAAGGAAACACACTATATGTTTATGTACTAAGCACACATAAAGAAAAGTTCCACGGTCTGTGCGTAGCCTAAGTAAACCCTTATACACACTGCGTCATTATGAGGAGCCTATACTATGCCTGATGGTGTACATGGTAAACAAGGTTTTGATTTTTTTGTCTGGATTTTATAGAACATTGTGTTTGAAGCCTTCATTAGCATGCGACAAGTGAGGCAATTAAAAATTTCTTATAAACACATTAATTAATCGATCTATGATAAAACATAACTACTGATGCTATAAGCAAACTAGATATGGATAGAATTAGGTGGAGGCATCCATTAAAAGTGTGGAAGTGGTGTAGGCTTTAGATAATTCAATTAAATTAAATACTAAAAAAATGATGAATGGTGATATAATAAAAGATGTGAGAATAGTTTGATACATGTTCTCTTAAAGTTTATTAGAATCTATCTATCCATAGTATAGAAGGACTTTACACGAATAACAAAAATAATATCCATAGTATGAATAACACCGATAAGAGTTAGAGTAGAGTCTAACTATGGATGGGGTTTTAACATTTATACAAGTCGCGAATGGACCTTATGTGATTTTGTTCTCAAATGTTGGTACCATCGACATACTATACATGGACTGCTAGTAGCCAACTTCACGATGGTTCCACTTTTAACGGACAAAACACTAGCGCAAAGAGGGCTATGCGGATAAATTGTGTAACATTTAATACTCACAGCCACTGCTGTCGTTCTTGCTTCTATAGTAGTATTTTACTATTTTCAGAGTCAACTTCTACTCTACCTAAGGACGAAAACTACTCCCCAAAATAACACGGAAAAGAAATTTGTATTTGGTTTACAATAAAAACCAAAATTTAAAATATATTGCCCCAATAATAGTGCAACAACAGAAAGAAAATTTTCAGCCGTAAGCCTTATAAAAGATAAAAAACAAATTCACTCAAGGTAGAAATGGCGAATGCCCTACTTACTGCTAAGGAACTTCTTAAAAACAATTTCACCGAAAAATGGGAGCCATCGAAAACTTTAATCTAGAAGAACAAAACATTGTATAAGGCGCCAGTTATAGCTATCATTGGTTTTCATCATTGAAAACAAACATTGGAACTTTTGTGACAGGTCGTCTATAGCTATCCTTAAACATTTCTGTCATTGAAAAAATTCCCGATTGAAATCCACCGACAAAATTTTACTAAGTGAAATCTATCATTGCAATTGTGAGAAATTGGAACACAAATCAGTGGAACGATTCGTTTCACTTTTGAACATAAAGTATCAGCTGTTCAGGAAAATGAATTTCCGTCCGTTGTAGAGAAAAATAAATGCGCAATTACACTTTTTTTTCTCAAAAAAAAATTCTCTGTGTGATTTCCGATGGATGATTATATAATTTTCATTTCTAATTAAAGGGAAACATCATCAACATTTTTTTCTAGATCGATTTCAATGGTAGCTATAATTAACCCCTTAATGTTTGTAACTGAAAATATAAAACATCGAATTTACAATAATGAATTTAATTTATTCATGAATATTCAAACATGTATATGTTGATGTAAAATATAATTTTAATTGTCAATTTCTTATTTAATAAACAAAAAGTATTGAATTTAAATTATTTATTTCAACAATATTATTTTAAAATGTTGGCCTTTAAACAGTGAAATCAAAAATTTGGTACGACACTACATCCCTCTATTTGTCGGTTTTCGGAACATTAACCTTCGCAATAGGACAATTAACTTCGAATTTGGACATTATTGTTTTTAGTTTTTAATTTTGTTCATGGGCAAAGCATGTGTTTGTTGTTTTTTTGTTTTACTCCTCCTTCAAATCAAATGGGGTGGCGCAACAGTCCGTTGTGAACCAGGGCCTAGTGACTTACAACTCTCAACCATTCCTGTGTGCGAGTACTGTTGTCGGGAATGGAAGGGACCTACAATTTAAGGCCGAATCCGAACGGCTAGTTTGAGAAAGCACTTTTTCATGACAAGAATTACTCTTGAAGGATTTGTCAATTCCTCGCAAGAGGCAGTACCCGCGAAAATTAATTTTTTTAAATTAAGCTGGCACAGGCAGGGATTGAACCCAAGACCCCTTGCATGACAGTCCAACGCACTAACCATCATGCCACAGGTACTCCTCCTTATTTAACAAAATACTCCCCAAAATGATAGAAAAATACTACTCTTGAAATTTTTAAAACGACAGCACTGCTCACAGCAAAAAAAACATGGCATCGTTTGTCTTCAACAAGTTATAGTAGATGTCAATACTTTCTATGTCAGAAAAAGCTTATCTCAACTAAATACAAACAGATGTCGCTAAATATTTCATACCTTTTTTGCCACTGGGCCTGAAAGGGCTAGTGTAGCTAATTTGAAGTGTAAAATTTTGTATGTAAAATTCACACCAATGGTTGGTACGATTGATCTCGATGCCTGTGTTCGTTGATTAGTTGTGCATTATGTTTTCCATTGGGGAAAAAAATCAATCAATAAAATCAATCTTTACTTAGCCTTTTTTGCTTAGTTAATTCTAACTTTTGTTTTTCACAAAACATTCTTCTATTTGTGTGTGTTTTTTTTATTATTATTCTGACAGATCTTATTTCAGTTGTAAAGGGTGATTTTTTTGAGGTTAGGATTTTCATGCATTAGTATTTGACAGATTACGCGGGATTTCAGACATGGTGTCAAAGAGAAAGATGCTCAGTATGCTTTGACATTTCATCATGAATAGACTTACTAACGAGCAACGCTTGCAAATCATTGAATTTTATTACCAAAATCAGTGTTCGGTTCGAAATGTGTTTCGCGCTTTACGTCCGGTTTATGGTCTACATAATCGACCAAGTGAGCAAACAATTAATGCGATTGTGACCAAGTTTCGCACTCAGTTTACTTTATTGGGCATTAAACCAACCACACGAATGCGTACTGTGCGTACAGAAGAGAATATTGCGTCTGTTTCTGAGAGTGTTGCTGAAGACCGTGAAATGTCGATTCGTCGCCGTTCGCAGCAATTGGGTTTGTGTTATTCGACCACATGGAAGATTTTACGCAAAGATCTTGGTGTAAAACCGTATAAAATACAGCTCGTGCAAGAACTGAAGCCGAACGATCTGCCACAACGTCTAATTTTCAGTGAATGGGCCCTAGAAAAGTTGGCAGAAAATCCGCTTTTTTATCGACAAATTTTGTTCAGCGATGAGGCTCATTTCTGGTTGAATGGCTACGTAAATAAGCAAAATTGCCGCATTTGGAGTGAAGAGCAACCAGAAGCCGTTCAAGAACTGCCCATGCATCCCGAAAAATGCACTGTTTAGTGTGGTTTATACGCTGGTGGAATCATTGGAACGTATTTTTTCAAAGATGCTGTTGGACGCAACGTTACGGTGAATGGCGATCGCTATCGTTCAATGCTAACAAACTTTTTGTTGCCAAAAATGGAAGAACTGAACTTGGTTGACATGTGGTTTCAACAAGATGGCGCTACATGCCACACAGCTCGCGATTCTATGGCCATTTTGAGGGAAAACTTCGGAGAACAATTCATCTCAAGGAATGGACCGGTAAGTTGGCCACAAAGATCATGCGATTTGACGCCTTTAGACAATTTTTTGTGGGGCTACATCAAGTCTAAAGTCTACACAAATAAGCCAGCAACTATTCCAGCTTTGGAAGACAACATTTCCGAAGAAATTCGGGCTATTCCGGCCGAAATGCTCGAAAAAGTTACCCAAAATTGGACTTTCCGAATAGACCACCTAAGACGCAGCCGCGGTCAACATTTAAATGAAATTATCTTCAAAAAGTAAATGTCATGGACCAATCTTACGTTTCAAATAAAGAATCGATGAGATTTTGCAAATTTTATGCGTTTTTTTTTCAAAAAAAGTTCTCAAGCTCTTAAAAAATCGCCGTTTATGTAGTAATTTTCAAATACAAAAATCTGGCTAGTGCGGATCGTGTTGTTTTCTCACTGTACTGTATATGGAATTTCAACAAAAACGCACTTATTGTGGAAATAAGATGCTTTAAAGGTATTTTTTCCATCAAGGTACATCAAGTTTTAAGTTATAGCAATAGTTTTTTTTTTTAAATTCACTTCAAGTAGTGTGCGTTCAGAAAGTTTAATTTTGAAATTGTATACAATTTTTTGACAGTTTTGTAGATAAAATCTTTAATACTAGCATCGTGAGTTTTTATAGGCATGCACCTTGTGGTTAGGGCGACATTAGTTATTGCTTTTTTTTTTTTACTTAACTTTTATATTAAACTTCAAACGCCATCTTGAGGCTTCAGCGGACAGCTTTTTGATAATACTTTAGATTTTATATACAAAGCCTACAGTAATTGCCTTAGTTTCTTTTCAAATTTCAAACCAATTTTCAAAATATTAACGTTTACAATATTGTTTTTAAAACAAGATGCAGAAGTGTTCCATAAATAATTTCTTAATAAACAACATTAATCTTGGTAACACTCCTAGAAAATTGTATGTAAAGCACTATTCACATGAGCACGACCAACGACGAACGAATGAACGAATAGTCGTCGATTTTGACGTTTCTTTCACATGAGAGTTTTTAATTCAAGGAGCCACAGCTGAACACCATTCACCACCGAAACCAAAACAAGAATAATTTTTTACGTTAAGTACGCGCGATTATTTTATTTGTTGCAAGTGTGTGGATAATGTGGAACGCGAATAAAGTTTGACAGTTCGTATAAACCATACATTTTTTTGGGACGAATAAATTCGTTTTCTTAAATTTATAAATATATATTATTGAATAGTAAAAGTATGTATCATAAATCAAATAGAAACATTATTGCTATCGTTTTGTTAAGAATTTGTGTGGAAATATGTCTTCAAACGTATATAAACTCACATTTTGTAATTCATTCGTCGTTCGTTGGTCGCGCCCATGTGAATACTACTTAAAAGTCTTTTGACTTAGATCACCATTAAGTATTAAGTTTCTTGGTGTAAAAGAGTAAGAGTCATTACAAAATACTGTGGAAGTGTGGAGTGTGCTTAATGCAGGAGTTCTGTGGAACCTAAAAACTGATAGAAAATAACAGTAAATTTCTTTAGTCTTAGGTTTGTGTTCTGTCAAAATGCAAATAAGAGAAATAGAATTTAACATTCTTTCACTATTAACAAAAATATGATAAACAAAAATAAAACTAACCTATTTTATATTTTTAACTAACTGCGCTAAAGCCCAACACTTGAATCTACTTGCCATCATTATTCAGTCATTCTCATTGAACGAATGCGCCATCTTTCGATAAGATTTAGAAAAACGCCATCCAACAATGACTATAAACAAGCTAGACGTCAATCTTAGCTCGTTACATCCGCGCTACACTCAATCACTATCACAAGGGTCACAATTGACGGAAGCGTGGTGTATATGTATAGACTTCTGGTGAAACCCCTCTCAATAATTTTGCCTTCAAAATCTTGTGCAAGTTTGGTTCTCGCTTCGGTAGACATGCAAAGAGTCAATAACTACTAGTGATTCAAATCTAAACATAAATCTAGTGCAGGCGATGGACGTGAACGTCGCGTCGCTAACGTTGTCGTCATCGTCATCGTTGTTGTCTATTCGACAGAAGGCTACAGCCTATACAATATAGCCTTATAGCAGCAGGCGTGACAATGGTTCTCAACTCTGGGACAGAAATTTCACGATTAGCACATTAAGGTTGAACGAACATTAAAAAAACAACAAGCACGCCTCCCAGAAGAACCCAGGCATCGATGGCTTGAGCTCGATACAATATACGAGTGTCTATAGGGGGACTCTGTTCGTCAGCTAGTGATCTCTTGTCATCTATATAAAAGTCTTCTATAACAGAGCCTTGTGGTCTACTTCAGGCTGCAGGCTCAATACAACAGAAAGGTGCATTGTGCTATACAACTGGGGAAATGTTTATGGGGCGCGATAAATCTCAATACAACCGAGATGGCAATCAGTGGGTGCTGGAACGCGCGCGCGCGCACGCGTATCCATGCAGTCAATCTTCAAAGCCTGATGATGATAATGATGATGATGGTGGTATACACAGAGGGACAGAAATGGGACAGTTTGCGGCTTCGTAAATTTCATTATTAGCCGATGGCGAAAGATGGGGTGCTGGCGCTGCGCTGTGCTTTGGGACCTATTTTATGCTCACTGAACAATGTTAGTTACTTCGATCATAAATTTCAGGTAGGAACTGTACGTTGAGCGTTGAGTACCTACGAGTATCAAAGGCATCTATAGAAAACTTGTCCTATAATCAAGGTGAGCTAGATTACTATGGTGTCGTGTCCTGGTTTCTTAGCGCTTTTGTTTTGGTTTTCTGTTTGGAAAGGGATCATAGAACGATGTTTATGTGCTTCATTGGATACAAAAGAAATATACGATTTTGATAAAGTTACATGAAGACTTCTAAAGTATAAAATTTTATGTATAGTCCTGGTGGGATTTGGTATCACCATGGCATTGCTTTTTATCGGTAGATAGTAAGTTATTCATTTCATTGCTGTGAGTAAGTAACAGTAAGTTGTGCTAGAATAAAATATCACTCTTTCACATTGTTTCCCAAGCTGCATCTTCAAACTGTCAGAACAAAATATTTCTTAATTTATACGCTTACTTAACGCACCAATGAACAAGAACATTTATTGCTTCCACGTGATAAAATGAGAGAAAATAAAGAGTGGAGACTTAAAAAAAACTCGCATTGTGAATATACCCTTAGAAATGGAATCCACAAGGAATAGTTTTACGTGGTTCCCAAGCAGGTGGCGTCACTGGGCTATTTTGTATTGGAAAATGCAACCAACTGACTTCCAAGGAGTTAAATGGCAAAGTTATAGTGGAGACTTTTTCAAATAGCTGCATTAAAGGCTTGACGGAAAACATTAAAAGTATTATCAAAGCTAAAATAGTTACAACAAACTCAAACAAATTTAAACTTCCACTCACATCGAAAAGAGTAATGTACGCAAATTGCCGTTTTTGCACCCTTTTTTAACTGCACAATGGTAAGTTTCTTCGCGTAGAAAGTGACATCGGTCACCTGTCACACTTGTCATCTGTATAAAAAGAACAAATCTGGGTTTGCTGACAAAACTTTCATCGAAGACTGTAGCCTCTTAAATTTAAAAGTGTCACAAGAACACAATGGTTTAAACTTTCAGTAAAAAAAAAACATTTAAAAATGTTGGTTGATCTCAAAATAATTTTATTTTATATTTTATTTAGCATTCAAAAGACCCTCATCAAATATAATAAGGTCAATTCACATTTCTAACGAAATAACATTCATAGAACAATATCGAGTTAAATTTGGCTGTCTTCCAGACAATGAATTCATTCTGACAGTTTATCTTCTATGAAAATTGTAATTATTGTTATTACCAACCAACTGACTTTCTTTTACTCTGTCTTCACCTTTCATGATGGGCAATTTCAAGCAAATCAAATTCTAAAAAAGACATGACCACAAAATAACGTTACAATAATAAAAAAGAACCCAAGACAAGTAGGTAATATTGTTAGGTATAAACTCTGCTCCAGTTTGGAGAGTTTCGGAACAAAGAAAACGAAGAGTAAAATAATAATAAAAAAATAGAATAAGAACACTTGAAAACATTTTAATCATTAATCGCCTTTCCCCTAAAACAGAACCGAGCAATAAAAACAATAAACGTATATTCAACCAAAACAATGGAAACTCCATCAACGTTCAACGAGCGTTGTCGGTTCTCGGTTGTCGTCCACCCATCGTCCACATAATTTTACAATTTTCCACTTGGTGCGCTGCTATAGCTCTATCTCTCTATCTCTCTATCTCTTTTTGTTGAGTCTTTATAAGTGAAGAAGTGAAGAAGCTGTGGGACATTTCTTCATAGGCAACATTTATTTGCTCCTTCTTGGTTTTTGTGCTTTCCCCCTTGACTGAAAATTGAACAACTTGCAGAAAATTGAAAATCCAAACAAAAAAGAAAAAAAAAACACCGAAAAGATTAAAACCATACCAAGTCAAAGATGTAAACTTACGGAGTTAATTCAGCGAGACCGCATTTCTATAGAACTCCCAGACCTTACAACTGGTACCGTTTTTTGTGTGTCTTTCTTCTACATCTTTTTTCCTTCTTATTTGTTGTTGTTGTTGTATTTTACTTGCCTTGTTGATGTGCTGTTTTCTGACTGACTTCCCCTTCACTCTAGATGCAAGTCCAAGTAGGTAACATAGATTTTGGAGCTGGCTTGGCTGGCTCAATGTGATTGCTATTACCGCAAAAAGACGAACACATAAATTCACTATCTTTGGACAGGTACTTGACTCCACCATATACTGGACCGGAAAATAGCGTGACTTGATAATCTGACCTCTCCCCAATGTTTGTTTGATTTTGGCTCTGAATCTGAACTGAAACTGTTGCAATGCTATATTCGCATGCGATCTAGCTTTTGGGAGCGGGTTTCAAAACGAACAAAAACAAAATAATAAACAATTCTATAAAAAAGAAACTGGGTGGAATCAAAGTTGCAGTTACGACGATGCCAAATTCCAAGTTGGCTCGAAATAAAACCAAAACAAACTGAAAGTAAATAGACAAAAACAGTGATATGGGAGGAAGTCAGTGAAGCCTCATTGAAATCAAGTGGTCTTAGGGCTGTGTTCATTTTTTTTCAAAACGTCAAACCAGTGACTTTGGAGAAATATAATGGCTGCAACACATACACGCATCAGATTCGGCTTCGCCTGACGTTTACGAGTTCAACCATAGGAATTCAATGTATGCTATCACAATGAAGCGTCAACCTCACTTTTCATTTGATAATCGTAAGGATCTAACGTAATGTTACGTAATGTGACTCCAACCGGAAGCTCTAGTTCAAATTTGCTGAACATTTGCTTTGTCTGACAGCTTAACTGCTATAAAAAAATGTCAACAAACAAAATATTTGCTCTTTGGAGGGATGTAATAACAGAAATGTCATTCAAAGCAACCTCGAAGCTGGCCCACCGTAACGTAGACAAAGCCGAATTTGAAGTGTGTTTGTGATTCAGCCATAAAACATCCTAATAATGCGTTTTTTTCACCAAAGTCTTAGCTGTCACTTGTCATTGAAAGATTTGTAAATTATCATAAATGTCTAAATGAAACCGCGGATAATAGAAAAAAGTTTACAGTTTGCCATTTTGGTAAAGTTGGAATATACGAAAATAGTATCCTTAAGCTAGTAGTCGGATGGTTTATTTCAGTGTGGAGATTAATATAGGAAAGTGACAGCTAGAGTGACAATTAAACCTAAGTATTCACGTGTGGATGATCTTATCAAATGAAAAGTGTCCGTTTATATAATTGGTTGATTTTATTCAAATATGAGATAATGAACTATTGCACAGAACAGAAATAAATGTAAAAAAGTGACAGCTAGAGTGACTAGTAAAGCTAAGTATTCACAATTGGAAGATCTTCCAATATTGAGCAAACAGTAAAAAGTCTTCCAATAGAATCCAATTCGTTCATTCACTTGGTTAATTTTATCCAACTATTTGAACATTTTTTGATAGAAGTTTGGCTGACAATATTTTCAATGGGTTGGAAGACATAAGAAAAACAAATTGATAGACTCATTGGAAGATAATTTGTTTTTAAAATAGCGTCGACTTAACGAATTTTTAAGCTATTACATATTGAAGCTTCAGCATTTTGTCCTAAAATTGAAGGTTGTATAGAAGTTTGACTATATGGCTTTACATTCGTTGACGACCATAACAATGGCATCGCCAACGTCTTGCCAAACCGTGTTGGTATGTAGTTTATAAACGGTGATTTTTTAAGAGCTTGAGAACTTTAACAAAAAAAACGCATAAAATTTGCAAAATCTCATCGATTCTTTATTTGAAACGTTAGATTGGTCCATGACATTTACTTTTTGAAGATAATTTCATTTAAATGTTGACCGCGGCTGCGTCTTAGGTGGTCTATTCGGAAAGTCCAATTTTGGGTAACTTTTTCGAGCATTTCGGCCGGAATAGCCCGAATTTCTTCGGAAATGTTGTCTTCCAAAGCTGGAATAGTTGCTGGCTTATTTGTGTAGACCTAAGACTTGACGTAGCCCCACAAAAAATAGTCTAAAGGTGTCAAATCGCATGATCTTGGTGGCCAACTCACCGGTCCATTCCTTGAGATGAATTGTTCTCCGAAGTTTTCCCTCAAAATGGCCATAGAATCGCGAGCTGTGTGGCATGTAGCGCCATCTTGTTGAAACCACATGTCAACCAAGTTCAGTTCTTCCATTTTTGGCAACAAAAAGTTTGTTAGCATTGAACGATAGCGATCGCCATTCACTGTAACGTTGCGTCCAACAGCATCTTTGAAAAAATACGGTCCAATGATTCCACCAGCGTACAAACCACACCAAACAGTGCATTTTTCGGGATGCATGGGCAGTTCTGGTTGCTCTTCACTCCAAATGCGGCAATTTTGCTTATTTACGTAGCCATTCAACCAGAAATGAGCCTCATCGCTGAACAAAATTTGTCGATAAAAAAGCGGATTTTCTGCCAACTTTTCTAGGGCCCGTTCACTGAAAATTCGACGTTGTGGCAGATCGTTCGGCTTCAGTTCTTGAACGAGCTGTATTTTATACGGTTTTACACCAAGATCTTTGCGTTAAATCTTCCATGTGGTCGAATAACACAAACCCAATTGCTGCGAACGGCGACGAATCGACATTTCACGGTCTTCAGCAACACTCTCAGAAACAGACCCAATATTCTCTTCTGTACGCACAGTACGCATTCGTGTGGTTGGTTTAATGTCCAATGAAGTAAACTGAGTGCGAAACTTGGTCACAATCGCATTAATTGTTTGCTCACTTGGTCGATTATGTAGACCATAAATCGGACGTAAAGCGCGAAACACATTTCGAACCGAACACTGATTTTGGTAATAAAATTCAATGATTTGCAAGCGTTGCTCGTAAATAAGTCTATTCATGATGAAATGTCAAAGCATACTGAGCATCTTTCTCTTTGACACCATGTCTGAAATCCCGCGTGATCTGTCAAATACTAATGCATGAAAATCCTAACCTCAAAAAAATCACCCTTTACTTTGTACAAGCTTTTTCGCACAAAATTCGCCAGGTCTTAATCTGATTGAAGCTTGATAAAATGTAAAGTTTGTTCATGTTTTTAATCCTATTCAAATTTTTGTTTTTATAACTTCTTTTTCGTTATTTTGCCATAGGTGACTTCTCAGAATTTACGTATTTTAAAATTTTTTTTTCAAAATTCTGTAAACTTTTGTTGTTGTTAACTTCCTACCAATTAAATATTTGATTATGTTGTTGGCAAGAACATCATCTAATATCCAATTAGTGGCCAAACGTTTATGTATTTGAAAATCGGCCAATCTGTCACTTTTGACAGATATAATTGTGTGTTTACGTGATTGATACAAAATGTGTTAATATTTTCTGCGAAAAATCTGACAATATTGAATGATCTTCCAATCGTGGACACATAGCTCAAGACACCACTGTTTATTAAATAAATCCTTTACCATGCAGCTACAATACTTTCTACAAAGGACTCAATTCAAATTGTATTTTTTTTTATTCTGAAAACTCTAAACTCTACATCACTGGTCAACAAAGCATATTGTATGCAGCATACGTATCTCCTAGGCCCAGAGCTCATTTCTTATTCAGTGCTTTGCAGAAGCAATTCAACGAAAATATTTGAGGCATTCTAATATATGCATCAGGAAAACAGAAACTGACAAACAAAATATCCTCCATGCGAGCTGTCGTGCTGATTAGAGCTTCTCTCTTGTCAGGTACCTAAACCTATGCACAATTGTTTGCCAATGGGATTTTACTGATTTAGTTGTTTTCCTTTATGACATGCATCTCCATTTGGCTCGCCAATCCAATCCAATTTGCATTTGACGTTTTGTGTCCCAAAGGCAACTTGAATTTAACCCAAACACTACGAACACACCCCATCGAAAGAAGCAAACATCCTCGAACGACTACAGCGCACATTTTGGCAGCGGAACAAAAAGTATCTTACATCAACATAGGTATATCTCTAGATACTTTACCGTTACCCTAAATATCTTTTGTTTCGGAAGTTAATTAATGCGAACTTGTGATCCTTGTCTAATTTTCTAATTTAATTAGCTGTCTTTTACAGAAACCGAATGCGCTATTCTCTTGTGGGTAATATGAGCCAAAATCATGCTATAAATTTGGCTTTTTCGGTTTCTGCTAGACTCGCAAATAACACCTTTGAAATTGGATTTCAACACGAAAACCAAAGACACACTTTTCATGAATGAACACAAAAAACTAACAACAACATCAGAAGCGATTCTTGTTCACATACGAACATAGTATGTACAATATGTGACCCTCCGAGCCTCCAGGGACATCATCATGCATTTTGAAAGCTTCGCATAGGATAGAAGTTGGTGTTATATCGACTCTATGTCTCTTGTACCGGATACACACTCGGTAGCAAAACGGTAATTGGGCTCGTTACTGGGTTAAGCTGTTTTGTTAACTCAAACCCAAAGACGCGACAACAAACGATAAGAAAAATGGGACTTTGTCTTTGGATGGAATGGAATGAAACGTGATCGGATATTGGCGTTGTTCGACGTGGTAGTGTTGTCGTACTTAAAATGATACCAAATAGCTAACTTAAAATACATTGTCGTTAATTTTATGTTTTGGTCGTTTCAAGTTAAATGGAATTAAATTTTAAATAAACTAAGGAATGGTGTTGTGCGGGGACGAGAACACATGAATTGGAGTTGGGAATTTTTCGGGGCACTGTGCTTATTGTGTGTGGTGGAAGTTAGGTGTTATATTTTAAGCACGTTGTTATAAATCTTACGACCCGCTATTGTGGAATACTCTAAGGTGGTTATCATCATTTTTTGTTTGTTTTTGAATCATGTGAAATTAGTTTTTTAATTGAAGTACGAAAATTCAACATTTGTTTATTTGTTAATTGAGCCCAAACCCATGTTTATTTTGCCCTATTTCTTTTATTCATAACTCGAAAGTTATACAAAGAGTGCGTTTTGTTTTTTTTTTGGTGAAAAGATTGGTGAGCTAAATTAATAAAATACAAATTAAAAAAGGTGGCGCAACAGCTAATAATGTCAGGGATGAGGCGACTTGCAGTTCCTATCTGCCGAAACTGATCGTCTTAGGTCAGAAGAACTTCTCGCATTGTATATATTTATTATGGTACTATTATAACAGGCCCATTCCACTGGCTATAATTTTTCTCAAAATACTCATCCTGATATGAAATGTCTAATGGAGTCGCGTTGGGATTTGACATCGATGTCTGACATCAAATTTTGACGTATGTCTTTTTTTTCCTTTTTTGTGTGCAGCTGACATTTCATCGCAGGAAGTTGTTTTTTTAGCGCGCTTTAATCATTTTTTTTCGAGCCGGGAATAATATTTTTAGAACTTTTTTTTAATTAACAAGAGGAGATAAGGTAATAAAACATTTTTTATTCATAAAATGCATTTTTAACAAATGTTTATAAACAGGTTTATCAGAATTAATGGCTGACTGGAAACTTTCCCAAAGCGAAACGAAGCATTCAATCAATCTCTACAGAGAAAAGGAAATTTTTATAATCCTGTCCTTGATCACAGAGTAAATTCTTGAGAAAATGTTCTTCAAGGTCATGGGCGTCTCTTAGAGTAAGAAAAGGATTTATTCAAAACCGATGTTTCCTTTTAGTTTCCTGCTTTTCGCTAGTTTTTAATAGCTCTAGTTCTTCTAACTCTTGCAGAGCTTTAATTTTTATAATTGAATTGTAATAGTTTTCATAATTTTTTTTCAGACTCTCTTTTGATTAAATGAAATGTCAAGACATGAGCTTCCTCCCAAAGAGAGAAGACAATTCAGTGATTTATATATCAGCGACATCTGAGAGAGTTGAGAATAAGGGAAAATACAACAATAATCAGCAATAATTAAAGAATAGAAAATAGAGAAAAACATAAGCAAATGTAGCTCCACAAGGCAAATGCACCTTGGACACCTTAAGAAAATCTTCCTCTTTAGGTGTCTATGGTGCATTTGCCTTCTCAAAAAATTTCTTTAAGTCTCCGGCATGTTACAACTTCATGTTGAATGCGGGTTTCAAGCTTTCATCGGTAAACACCATTTTTCAGTGGCATTCAGAAATTCGTTTGCCATCAGGATTCAGTGAAAAAATGAAGGAGCTGCCTAGTGACAAAGCTAAGGACATGACACCGATGGATAAGAAGTGCGTTTAGCTATTCGACTAGCGATGACCAAACGTATTTTTGCTGCTTTCACATCTTAACACAGATGTGGCAGAAAATTTGTTTTCTATGCTGCGCCACAGTAAAGAATCATAATGAAAGGAACCCTTTGATGTATAATCAAATTTTCTATACATATTATTTGTTCCATGCAAGAAGTTTTATATAAACATTATAAATTCAATGCTGTATATCCTTTAAAAAAAAAAACAAAAAATCCAACTAGTTTTGAATAACTTTCAATGTGTGCATTTTTGATGGTGTTTGTACTTAAAACGTACAAATGACAAAGATTACGTCATAATAACAACAACAAAACAATTTAATATATTTAGAATCTTCAATGAATCATATGCCAAATATGGCAACATTTCATTTTCCACAAAAATATAAAATTTAAAATCAAACCAGAATTTTTAAATTCAAAATACCTACAACTTTAAAATATATGTATCTATGCATACGCATGTCTCCTCTACATTGACACGTGGAAGCAACTAAAATGTAAACAAATATTTTTCCTCCTTGGTTTGAAATTTGTATTTTGGCTAACTTCCTCAAGCATATAAATGCTAATGGAACTTAAACAAATATACTGCTCTTATTCTTTCTTTTGTAATTTTCTCTTCATTCTTAACTCTATACCGAGTGCTTTGATACACGCAGCGCCCTCAACAGTTGTGGAGATGAAATAAAAAATGTCGTCTCATAATAGTACTATAATAAATTTACACCTATACAATGCTTCTCGTGTCCAAGAGTTACTGATAGAGTATTTTTAAATTCCTGTTATTGCACCAACTGTCAAAGTTGCCAATAAATGCCAGCTGTCAATATTGATTTTTTTTTGACGTGTGGTTTTCAATCTGACAATGCATTTTTCGGAGTTTGTTTTTTTGACAGCTGTGAATTGATTTTGGTTTCATTTGCATTTCATACTAAAAGTGTTCACTTTTGAACAACGTTTTGCACATCATACAAATTTTTAACGAAACAATCAATATACTGAAGGAAACTTTTAATGGACGCGTTCTTAGCCTATGGCTTAACTAAAAAATCATGCGATTTAACACCGCTCTTCTATTGTTTGTGAGGTTATGTGTCGTCACTTGTTTACGCAGATACTCCTCAGACTTTTGACGCCTTGAAAGAGAATATTGTACGCCTTATTGCTGACATACGACCTAAATCGCCAAAAAAGTCAAAAGTTGGGTCTCTTCACAGGAATTTATGCGAACTAATCACGATTGCCAATTGCCCGGATTTTTATTTTTTTAAATATAAAAGAAAACTTTTATATTTATAATAAACCTACAACTAAAAACCACACCAAATTTGCTTTCAAAGAACTTCGAACAATTTTCAATCAAAAAATGCAAATAAAATTAATTTTCTCTTAAAAATTTTTAAAAAGTTAAGGAACTATATTACAAGTTTTGCATTCGTGCATTGAATTCGAGATTTTAATTAAACATGATATTACGATGGTAGACAAGTCTGTCTGTCCACGCTCCTACAGCCTAAAGCATTGGGTCGATTGAGTTCAAACTTCAAAGTTAAGGTTCTGAGCAAATTCGCTCTCGGGTTTTTTTTCATTTTTTAAGATCAAAACTACCAGTGGCCCCCATACAATTATTTTGGTCAAAAAACGATATTTCGAATTTTCTCAAAAACAAGCCGTAGATATTTTTAAATTTTCTCTAACATTTTATTTTGTAACTTGGCTTCTTTTAATAAGAAAGACATATGTTTGTATTGCCCAGGAAAGGTACCGCTCATAGAACCGTTATTTTGTTTTTTAATTTTTACAGTAACTAATGAACTATTTTCAGTAATTTTTTTTTAATAAGCTCTTATATTTCCTTAACAATATTTGATTATTAAAAGTGCAATTTTGTATTGTTTGAATTTAAAAAAAAAAAATATTTTTTTTTCAAAAATTCGATATCTCAAAAACTGGTCAATTTTTTTTTTACGGAATTCAAATCTTGAAGGTATATTTTTAATCTCTAAGCAACTGCATACCAAATATATTTTTAGAACTAAATTGAAAAATTTCATACATAAAAAGTTAATTTGAAAAAAAACCGCTCTAACGATTTTCAAAAAAATTTTTTGAAAAGTCAAGAATTTATTGATTTATAAAAAGGCATTTAAATTTTTCAAGAAAAACTTATTTTAAAGGTAAAATTTTGAATCTTTAAATATTTTTAACTTCCCATATTAAGTTATTGTAATAGGTCCGATTTGTCAAATTGAAAATTTTGAAATTTCTCGACGTTTCAAGGTCCTTAGAGTCGAAATAAAAGATTTTTAGAAAGATGTCCGTACGTTCGCGACGTTTTTTTCGTCCTCCATAGCTCAAGAACCAAAAGAGATATCAACTTCAAATAAATTTTGTTATACAGATAATAAGGCAGAAAGATGCAGAAAGGGCTCTCAAGAAAATTGCGTGGGTGGTTTTTTTACCACAGCAGTTTGAAAAAAAGGTGAACATTTTGGTTAACCCTAAATATCTTACAAACCAAAAACGCTAGAGGCTTGAATTAAATATTATATTATATATTGTAACGTGATATCAAAGAAATAAATTTTTTGAAAAAAATCCATCTAACGGTTTTTTGTATAAATCGAAAAAACTGAAAAAAAATTGTCACCTCCAAAATTTTACGACTAAAATATGATTTCATCTCCAAAACAATTTTGTACAACGAAAAAAAAATGTTTTTGACATCTGAATAAATTTTGAGAAAAATCGAATTGACGTTTTTTTTTAATGAAAATCTAAAAAAAACATTACTAAAGTTGGTAAAAATTGAATATCGATTCAAACATCCTTTCAAAAACTTGAAATTTAGGCTTTGAAACTTATTTTATCTTATAAAAAATATTGTTTTCAATTCTGAAAAATGTTAAGAAAAATCGAATTGACAGTTTTTGTACAAAAAATTTAACAAAAGTTGGTAAAAATTGATTGATCGACTCAAATATCTTTTCAAAAATTGTAAATATTGCCTTTAAAATACTCTCATCTTTCAAAAAATATTGTTGGTAACATTCAGTAAAATAAAAAAAAACGAATTGACAGTTTTTGTACAAAAAATTTAACAAAAGTTTGTAAAAATTGATTTTCGACTCAAATATCTTTTCAAAAATTTGAAATATTGGCTTCAAACTTATTTTATTTCACAGAAAATATTGTTTTCGATATTAAGTAGTTTTTATGTAAAAATCCAACAATCCGTTTTTTTCATATAAAATAAAATCTACAAAAAATAGTACGCAAATTTGGTAAAAATTGATACGAGTACATATAGACAAAGTTATTAGTGTGGGTCGCATCCCAGCCTCTTTTTTTTCCATTCAAAAAACACATAAAATATTGTAACAGAAAAATATCTTATTGTCAAAATATCAAATTTTTCCTAAATAAAATTCCTTAATTTCATAGATCTACACAATTATTATGACCTGTGTATTTGTTTATGTTTTCACTATTTGATGCTTATTTAGCACCTTATTTCACAATGTTCTTCTGTTCAATTGACCTTCAAGCAAATATACAGCTTAAATCCCTTAGCTTGAAGCCCTAACTCTTATTTTCTTTTAAATGCCAGATAAGCAGTTGTATACGTTCTAACTCATTAGTGTGTTAAACAGAATTTAATTAATAGTCTTTCAGTTAGAACTTCAAGTTTATCAGTAGGTGCCTGTCTACCTTTAGAATTGATAGCACTAAACCTTGGTAGACTTTTTTGTTTGGAAATTCATTTTAGATCTCACGCTAAGAGTTTTTTCACCCAGTCTTACCAATTGAAGCATCATAGGGGTTTCTTAACTTTTGTGAACACCTTTATTTTCTGCAAAAATTGATCCTTTTCTCCACAAAAACAACAACTAAAAAAGTTAAAGAGTCCTGGATAATTAGTTTCAAACTTTTAACTAACCACTTAATGAAAATATAAAAAAAATATAACTTTCTTATGAAAAAGTTAACTCCACATGATGTACACAAAAAGCATCCAACAGCAACACAACACACCTTCTCAAAAACAAGTAATTGAAAAAAAAAGAGGAAGAAGCTTCAAGGGCACTATCCACTCTTTTATATTAATGAAGAAGGCAAAACAAAATCATACCTCCTCATATTGTAGAGGTAGATATCCTTGAAAGTCCTTTAACTCGAAGTCACAATCACAAAAACAAAAATCTTATATTTCAGCCTTTATTGTTCGATGATATTTACGAAGGTAGATATATTAATCAAATCATCTTCAAAGAAAACACAAAAGACTCACAACTATAGAGCATAGAGGATTTATTTTTATATATCAATTCCTCTTCTTTGTTTGTTTGTTTCATTAATTTTATTAAATCAATAAATCTTTTATCTTATTAATAAAGTCGACCAGTTAAGACTTCTTCAAAAAGCCTCTTCAAAAACAAACCCCGAACAATAAAGAACACTATAAAACTTGGGATTAATACAACTTGAACATTTGGAACAACAGCAAAAAAAAAAAAAAAACAACCAAGACGACATTAATAAATTATAATATAAATATAGGATGTGCTCCTTAAGACCAAATATACATACATACATTTTGTTCCTTTTGTTGGTGAAAGAAAAACTTTTTCAATTAAGTAAAAATATCATCATCCTTGCAATAGCAACAACAACACAATCCCCAACAATATGATTAATTAATCCATGTCCTTTTATAGAAGTCGAATATTTATTCTTAAACATCACATAAAATTGATGACTGGAATAAATTTGTTCATTTTTGAATTCTCAAGTAGTTTTGAGTGTAAGGATTTAAAACAAAGGATATTATAGTAAAATTGCACATTTAAGAAAGTGCAATGAACTCCTGATTGCATAAAACTACCTTACCTACACTTTACTAAAGTGTATCCTTAGTCAAACTTAAGTTTCAATCTACTTCATTTGCCAAAGAGACAGAGACAGACACACTCTTTTTGTCAGGATCAAGTGTTGAGGTGACACTTTAAGGCAAAAGTGTCCTATGCTGTTTTAGTGATATCTACTTAATGGATTGTGTCGCATAGGATTACATCTATTTTAGTCTATAATAATGTAGATATACGTATGTGTATTCAAGCTGTTCTTTAGACAGATATAGTTAAAGAAGTCTACTTTATGTCAGACAGAGATAGAGAGAGAAAGAGTACTTAGTGTTCTTGAAATTAAATTTCTCTAGATAAATCAAATATTGTTGGTTTAATGGAATATGTCAAACTTTTTAAGTAAGATTAGAGAAGTTTTTTGTGGTATGTTTACTGTTTTAAATTTGGTTCCAAATTTAATTTTTGACACTTTTGGTATTTCAATTCATAAAGTAAATCAATTTATTATTTTGTTCAATTTTTCAAGTTCCATTGGTCAACATTAATTGATTCCTGACTGGTTTTGGAGTTTTAATTCTTGTATAGATTTATTATTAATTCTTGCACAAATATCAAAACAATTGTTATTTATATGTAAATTTAATCAAAATTCATGTAAATCAATCAAAAATATAATTTAATGCAACTTGACAGCTTCGTTGATTTTGGTTCCACTGACAAAAACTCAATTTTATTTCAATTGAAATTAAAAATGTGAAAAGAGTTGTACATATGTATATGTTAAAAATAATTCGAATTTATTGGCTTATTCAACGATGAAAGAAAATATTTTGTTTTATATTGATTCTGTCAAAACATTTAAGGCAAAAAGATTGATTTTGTTTTTGTTGATTGGAAACCCAGGAGAAAAAAGAACTATACTAAAATAGAAATCAATTGGATAAGAAGAAAAAAAAACAACAATTTTCGGATTAAAATCTCATTTCTTAAGCCCTTAAAAAAATGAAGAAAAAGAAACGTCAAAAATGTTGCATTTTTCTTACTTCAAACTTAAACTGTATTTCTGGTGACTTCTTTAGGGTATAGTATTCCCCCTATTGTTCTGAAGAGGTGTTCTTCAACGCTGGCAAAACCACTGCGTAAGCTTTTCCATCTATCCTATTCTACAGGTCTCTTCCCGATTGGATGGAACACTGCATTTGTCCAGCCTGTCCTTAAAAAAGGCGAATCCTCCTCCCTCTCAAGCTATCGTCCAATTGCACAAACGTCCCTTCTTTCTAAGGTCATGGAAACGCTGATTCATTTTCAGCTTAAGAAATATCTTGAAGAACGGAAGCTTCTTAATGACCGACAGTATGGCTTTCGTAGCAATAGGACCACTGGTGATATCATGGTCCATCTTACCGAAAAGTGGAACAAATCTTTACATCGTTTTGGAGAAAGTAAGAATATTGCATTTGATATTTCAAAAGCATTTGATAGGGTTTGGCATCAGGCTCTCTTATCGAAAATGCGTGTTTTTGGTATTGATGAATCTCTTCTTCGTTGAATTAGAAATTAACTTTCTAATCGTTCAATACAAGCTTTCAAGTCTGAAATTCTGGTGTCCCCCAGGGCTCCGTTTTGTCTCCGACTCTCTTCCTTATATTTATAAACGATCTTTTGTCTGTCACTTCTAATCTATTAAACTGTTTCGCCGACGACAGTACCCTCAGCTTTTCATATTCTTTTGGAGATTCACATCCTTGTCCTTCGGATGTGGAATTTCAACGGCAGCGTATGATAAGCTCATTAAATTCTGATCTTGACAGCATTGTCTAATGGAGAATCAAAAAATGTGTAGAATTTCATGCTTCGAAAACTCAATATGCTGTCTCCTGTCGTTAAAGCGTAACGCACCCCCGATTCCACTATCTATGAGTGGCACTTGCATCCAGGAAACCAATCAACTATCAGTACTCGTTATGTGTATTACAGATCACCCCTTGTGGAATGATCACATATTCGATATCGCCAAAAATGCTGCTAGGTGCTTAAGATTTCTCCGACGATGCAAGAAACTTTTCACCCCTTCTGATCTGGCTATAATCTACAAAGCTTTTATCCGTCCAAAGCTTGAATATAATTCGCATATCTGGGCATGTGCCCCCAAAACAAATTTAAATCTCTTGGATAGAATTCAAAAAAGGGCCTTAAAAATGATAGGCGACAGAACTATAATCAAAACATTTACATTGCTAGAACACCTTTGCAATGTTTCATGCCTTTCGTTGTTTTATAGATATTTTTACAAACAATGTTCTGTCGAATTAGCCAGTTGCATTCCACCCCTTAAACAATTCAACTGTAATACTCGCACTTCTAGGAATGCTCATCAGTTTACCCTTGAGCTCAATTTCGGGCGTACTGTCAAGTATATAGATTCTTTCTTAAATCGCACATCGAGAATGTGGAATGCTTTGGTCAACTCTGTTTTTCCCTCCCATTTTGATGTTCAGAACTTTAAGACCAATGTGCACCGGTATCTCCTTTTAAATCCTTCCCTATTTTCCTAACGCTCGCACTGTGTTTAAACATAATCATATAAAGGGTACTAATAACCCCTTGAGTGCTTGTGAATTAAAAAAAATGTGTAGTTCGTTTTTAAGTTAAATTGTCAAAATTTTATCTGGAGTAAACTGTCAGTACTTTTTTGACAATTGGCAGGTGCAGACGATATAAGGGACTTGAAAGTAAAGCAAGTTCCTAGCATCTGATTCGCTAGCTGCAAAAAAATTGCAAAATTTATTGGAATTTTGACTGGAAAGTCAAGACAAATTTCCCTAACTATCAAGTTAAGTCAACTTATATCAAAAAAAAACAAAAGATCATGTTTTTTTAATTCAATTCAAAGCTGAACTTTACTACCCTATGATTAACATATTTTCTGCACAATTCCATTTAATGTTTTTTGTTAAAGGGTTTAATGTTAAATTGAAATAGAAATAAGAAATATCTCTTTACAATACAAAGTGCCAATCGTGACGGAATTGTAGCTTGCTTGAAAAGTGTTTTGTGGACAATACTGTTTTTTTATACTTTTTGTACTATGAACTGAAGGTAGAAGTTAGTGAAGTAAAGTTCCAAGTTTGAAATGACACTGTAAATAAAGTCCTTTATGTTGTCGGAACCTGCAGAATGTCTTATTCAATCCAATTTGAGTAAGTTCACATCAATTTCTTTTCCTATCGAACAGTTCCGGATACATGACAGATGATATAAGGTAGGGTAAGTTTCAAGTATCTGATTGGATATCTGCCAAAAAATTGCCTTCCAATTCTGGCAAAGATATTGAAAGATTGACTGGAAAGTTAAGGGGCCTACCTATACAATCCGTCGTTCGCGTTGCGGGAAAGTACATTATTGACGTACAAAGCAGGGGGGTTTACATGGACGAGCATGCTCGACAGCATGGCTCTATTGCAAAAATAACTGTACGCACAACTTTGCGTTTACATTGATACTGATGTTGTCGAGCTTCAGTATTTTAAAAATTTGAATCAAACAGACGCAGGATTGCGAAAATGATTTTGGCAGATTTAATTATGAATGAGATTCTTGAAGAGGAAGAGAAAGGAAAACAAAAATAAAGGAAAAAAAGAAAAAAACGAAAAAATACTAGATTTTTGATTTTTTTTTATATTTTTCCAGTAACAATTCGTATGCTTTTAGATTTAAATTTTTGTTTTTTTAAATGTCACTTTTTTCATACCTCAAAACTCGCTATTAATGGGTATTGTTGCCATTATTTTCGCTTATCGTGCCCGTGCCCGAGATCATTTACCGAATGAAAAAAAATACGAAGTTATCGAGCCTCTGTTCACACGAGTTGGCTGGTTGGACGAGTCTTCAGGTTTTCAAAAATTTTTGAAATCCATTCAGCATGTTGGTCGAGCAGTTGTTTTAGCGTTTTAATGATCGAGCATAGATAGTTGTCGAGCCATATTGTCGAGCATGCTCGTCCATGTAAAGCCCCCTAATGTATACGTTGCGTTATTTTGACAGCTCAATTCTTGCGAATCGTTAAAGTTAACAAATGACAAGGTCTGTTTAATTTTTTGAGCTCAGTCCGTACTGAAGAATAAAAGCTTTACTTTATATTTTGTTTGTTTTTACTGGCGAACTGGTGTCAAAATAACTTGCAAAAAGGAGGAAAATAATAAGAAAGATCAATTGATGAATTTAAGTTACAGATGAAACATTTTAAATATAAAAAGATTAAACATAACTGTAGTATAAAAGCAATTATAATATTTATAAGTATCCTTAAAGCTCGAACTATATTTTTTTTGTATGCATACACCGTCTATTCAAGCTCAATACATGTTATCCATATAAAAATACATTAACAATTTTAAGAGAAAGTGACTCAATTAAAGTGAACAATCCTCATCAGAATGAATTCGGAACACTGCGATGCAACATGTTATCGAACATGCCTATTATTGACAACTGTTGTCAACGGAACTGCTAGAGAGAAAAGTTAAAAGTTCAGCTAAATTTTGCGTTGCTTCCGGTAAATGAATTGCTTATGGGCCGCTTCTTAAGGGCCTTGCACATAAGAGCGAACAACGAATGGACGAAAAAATGATTTTACGCATTTCAAAAAGTCAATTTCAAACAAAAACACATTTAAATCATAAGAAATCAATTGACAGTTATGTAAGGATAGTAAAATTTGCATTTTGTTTTCTAAAACAAGACAATTTTGTAAAAAAAAATTTGGTAGTTACGAATTGCAGTGTGGTTGCTACGAACTGTCAAACTCTATTCACGTTCCACATACCATCCAGACTCCAACGAATAAATTGTTCGCGCCCAACTTAACCTTAAAATTATACCACTCTTATTTTGTTTGTTGAAAATGATAATTATAAATTGACAATTCGTCGCTGTCTGCGAATAGAAATAAAGCTCATGTGAAAGAAAAGTCAAAATATGCGAACATCCACATTTCGCAGTTCGTAGCTCATGTGCAGGATGCCTTATAATAACGTGCGTAATTAATCGAGCCGCGACGGATTCTATAGTTTGGCTCTTTTATTCCAGAAAAATCTCCCCTGCCTTCAAGGATACAAGTCAAGAGACTTGTGTCAACATACCAGCTGGTCACATTACTTGTATTTTATTAATTTAATTGTTAATTTTTTACAAATATGGATTTAAAGCTTGTGTTAGGTTTTTTTTTTGAATGATAATTATTTGTTTATTTTATTGAGAGCAACTAAAGGTTAGGGATATGGAAGTAGAGTTATAGTACGTTATAAATTTTTACACTTTTGAAAAACTAACAAGTTCCCAAGGAATGCAGTTGACTGCAAATAAAGTTCCTTATCTTATCTAAGCCTTTCTACTTTTAGAACTGAAATTCTTTAACTAAATATTATGACATATAGACGTCAAAACCGTTGGCTTTAAGAAAGTGACAACTGTCAAATGCCATGTATCGTGTGAACGCGTTACTCTGATTTTGACATTTGAAAAACAATTAACAACGAAATGGTATTTGCCAACTGTGTCCAAACTAAAAATTAATTTTAATTTTATAAAATTAATCACATTTACCAAATGTGTGAAGCTTTTCCACCATTGTAAGGTTCATCAAATGTGTCAGACAGGTTAAGGTCATAATATAATGTATCTACTTAAATGTTGTAGGTCTATAATATTAATTGTGCAACAAAATACAAATAATACGCCCTCATTTGGTGGTATGTTGTTATAACAAAAGAGGAAACATAAACATCAACATCATGGAAATACCAAAACCTTCCCATATGTTCAAATTAAAATTTATAGCTTCAGCTTTAGCTTTTTGCAAAATTGTATTATTCGCCTACATAAACAACACGACTATAAGTATTTTCAAATTGAAAGAGATGCAGAGAAATCATTGTAGCTACCTTACCATAGTAAGTAAGTATATACCCGCCCAAGGTTGTTGATGGAAATAAATCTGCCAGTTTCAAAGCCTAAAATATCGCTATAAAGGTTTCTATACAAAATATCGACATGAATTGAATATTATTCTTCTCTTGATAGCAACCAGAGACTGAAAACAGAAAACAGAAACATCCCATTCATAGCCAAAACAACATAAGGTATACCTTTGCATGATTCGCAGTGTGATTCAGATTCAGCCCAACAATCCATGAACACATAAATTCTGCCAAATTAATCCGACGAACTGAAACTTTTATTACACATAGTACCTTAGCTTCCTGCTGGTAGCTGGTAGATGGCAATAATAAAACAATAACATTGTTATAATAATACGCAAAGAAGCAACAGTGTGTCTTTTAAACTTCACCGATTACGTCACAGAGCTACGACAACGAAGGCGACGCACGATAGAGAAACGGAGGGGACATTATTTAACCAGGCGATAACAATGGAAGGAGGAAAACAGGACTTTTTGTTTGAAAACTTAATTTGAACATCTTTCTCATTTTTGTGGACAAAGTAGACGAGATACGAGAAGTCGACCATCACTGAAGCAGAAGGAAAATCCGTTTAGCAATTCTCTAGATAATCTGAGCTGAGTTAACTTACCCAACAGGCCATCATATCGTCGCGTCTCTCGAAGTTGGTCTCCGTCGTCGTCGTTGGCGTTGGCGTCGTCGTCGTGAAAATGATGTTCCTCATCGTCATTAGTTTCAAAAAGTTACGTATAGTACTTAAGCTGTTGTTGCAATAAGCAAAACTTTATGAACTCACTGCCACTGCACTAGATAAGTCCAACTAACCCGGACGTGGGTACTGGCAATGGTATTAGTATTGGTATTGGTATAGGTACTGGGTATCTCGCTTTCAAGTACTTGAAATAGTTTAGAGCAACAATAAGCACCAAAGTCAAGCCATGCCAAGCCAAACCAAACCAAGCCAAGCCAGAGAAAGAGAGTGGAGTAACGCTGTATAGCAAAACGATTCGTGAATATATGCGGAAGCAATTAAGTTTGATGAAAAGCCTCTTTGGTGTAAGTTGTTGAAGTCTATTCCTCTGGAAGGAGATTCGCATAAGAGCCTTTCAATGGACCCAAACCGAACTGAACCGAACCGAAAAACTCACCATCATCATACTGGCATTGCCTAAAGCCTGAAGCCTGAATGAATGACTGACTGACTGACTCTGAGTACCTAGTATATGAATGGCCTTTCTGAGTGGATAAATAAGCAAATCATTACAAATAAAGTAGCGAACGCTTAAGTTGATAGAAGATCGATGGGCTTTCTCCGTCTCCACAACAAGAGCCTGGCTGTTTCCAGTTGGTGGTAGCCACATTGGTGCTGCTGCTTTTTCTCCTGGTTTATTTGAAAAGCTGCTATTTTTGGATATCAACAAAAAAAATATGTATATAATACGAGAAAAGGAATCTTTTTGCGGACTTCAATTTGATATTGGTTAGGTGGAGCATGCGATGGAATTTCCTTTTTTCTTCTTTTGATTCTTTTTATGAAGGGAAGCAAAAGGGATTTTAGCTTTATAGTGACAAATGGTTTCGTTTTTGTTGATTTATATTTATTTAGATAGGTTCTTTCGTTAAATTTGCTTTTGAGAATGTCACATAGCTTAGCTATAGTACAGAAATGGTTAAGTGAAATATTAGTTTGAAGTTCTAATGTTCAACAAGAATAAAAGCTAAACGGTTTTCTATTCTTCTGATAAAATCAAAGAATTGAAATAATTTCTTCTGCTACAATGATTATAATGTAGGTGGGTTTTATTGTTATAAGGGAAAACGATTATTTACTTGAGATGTTTTGAAATATGTTTTTTTTTTGTAATTGAAAAATTCGTGTTTATAGAATTGGATACCTAAATCTTACCGTGAAAATGGTTATAATGAAGGGTGCCTATTCTTCCATGAAACCCATGATATTTATGTATCACAAATATAGACACACGGTATGAGACTTTAAATTCTACATATGTATATGTGGCAAATTCAGTGTATTTGAAAGGTAAGACATCTATAGTTTCAATTTGAAGCAAATATTTGTTATGAAATTGACAGCTGTCAGCAGCACAGTACAACGGGGTCATTCATTGGCAATATCTTTTTATTCCAAAATTTATGAGCATTTCTGAAAGTATCTATCAACTTGGGAAAAATGAAAGTTCTGAATTAAAAAAGAAGAACAATTTGCTTCACCTTTAAAATCAGAAGATTTTATATATTGTTAAGCGGCAACCCATGGACTCTGTCGCATGCGTTGCATCAATGTAGTATCCAATTGACAGGTTGATTAAATACACACGTTTTGGTAATAAGCAACGCATTTACTGGACGTAACGCAATAATTAGCTGAACTTTTATGGGTGAAACACAAATTCGATTTTGTCTTCGTTACGTTGGGCCTGTTTCGAGGTTGCTTTGAATGACACTTCCAATATGACATTTCTAAAATGTCTGAAACACAAACACGCTTCAGCTTCGGCTTCGTCTACGTTACGTAGACGAAGGGAATCCCTCCAAAAGCAAACGTATTTTGTTTGTTGACTTTTTTACAGCTGTTGAGCTGTCAGACAAAGCAATTGTTCAGCAAATTTGAGCTAGAGCTTCTGTTTGGAGTCACATTACGTATCATTACGTTATTTTCTCACGATTGTCAAATAAAACGTGAGGTCGAAGCTTTATTGTGATAGCATGCATTGAGTTAAAGTACCCGTGGCATGATGGTTAGTGTGATGGACTGTCACGCCAGAGGTCTTGTGTTCGATCCCTGCCTATGTCATCTAAAAGTCTTTTTCACGGGTACTGCCTCTTGCGAGGAATTGACAAATTCTCCAAGAGTAACTCTTGTCATGAAAAAGGGCTTTTTCAAATTAGCCGTTCGAATTCGGCATATAAAATGTAGGTCCCCTCCATTCCTGACAACAATACTCGCACACAGGAATGGTTAAGAGTTGTCAGTCACTAGGCCCTAGTTCTCAAACGGACTGTTGCGCCACCCAATTTATTATGCATTGAATTCCTATGTCTGAACTCGTAAACGTCAGGCGAAGCCGAAGAAGAAGCGTGTTTGTGTTTTAGCAATTGGCTGCGTTCATTCTTAGACTGATAGGGTATCCGGATACCTTTTTGTCAGTATTTTACGTGTAAAATGACAGCTAAGATGTCAAAAAAGGAATCCAAAAGTATCCAAGAATTTCTGGGGTATGTAGGTATCTGACAGAACAGCTGATTAAATACATGGTTGAATTTCAAGAAACTTGAAAATTGATTTCAGCTTTTTGAGGATGTTCTGTACATATGTAATAGACGATGCAGAAGCTATTTGCCTCTGAATTTTAGAAGGTAGTTATGATCTATTTATTAAATTGTTACGCACCTATCAATTCATCATCGTCCGACGAATCAGTTGAATTATCCATTAAATGTTTTATCTTACAACAATTTTGACTTCGAAACTTAAATGTTTCTCTGCCTTTTTGTGAACAGCTAAAAGTTGTTTTTATTTTTTGTGAAAGCTATCGAACTCGTTTAACAAGGTATCTAAAAATCCACCTGTCCAAGATACCCTACCCAACACGAGATTGAACGCACCCATTAACTTTTCTTTTTGGCAGGTACATTGACATCAGTAATGGCCATGTTCGATAACATGATGCATCGCAGTGTTCCGAAATCGTTCTGATAATGTTTGTTCACTCCAGGTCAGTTGCGATCAGCTCAAGTTGTTTTATCAAAAATCTATTTTCTCTGAAAAGTGTGTAAGCGTTTTTTGTGTATTTAGCGTGATCAAAAGTTGTAAGAACATGAAAAAATAATTAAATTTTTAAGTTTAATTATTACTTATACATATTATGATTGCTTTAATACAACTACTATTTTTAATCGTTGTTTTTATGTGATTCCTTCTCATCAAACAACGTGTTTTTAAATTGTGCAAAGAAATTTTCATCTGTAGGTTTAAAATCAAACATAATTGAACCCAATGAAAACAACTAAAATTATTGTAAAGAAAATACGAAAATGGGCTTGTCCATTATTATCTCCGTTTTGACAGATTTATTCTGATAGTTTTTCAGTTTTTGTTTAAATCTAGCAAACGAACACAATATAGAAAGTAAAAATTTTATCAGTTCTAGTAAAAGCTCCGGAATTCCTCAGTACGCACTGAGTGCCAGAAATTGAACAGACCTAGTAATTTGAAGTAAGTGAACTGTCAAA
Source organism: Eupeodes corollae (assembly GCF_945859685.1). Taxonomy (NCBI): domain Eukaryota; kingdom Metazoa; phylum Arthropoda; class Insecta; order Diptera; family Syrphidae; genus Eupeodes; species Eupeodes corollae. The sequence continues at coordinate 127,466,400 of NC_079148.1, forward strand.
ACAATACAACGCATCCATTGGATCACCCTAATCTGTTTCGAACGTCAATGTAACAGATCCGTTCACAAAACACATACGGTTGATTCAATGGTTAAACTCCTTATTAAGGGTGTTTTTTTAAGAAGAACCTTAATCTGGTAGCCATTAGTTTTGAAGCGATTTTTCTTATCCCAAATTTTGGTCAGCTATGAACCTCACTTTTGGTTGAAAGGATAGTTACTAAACAAAATATACTTGGTCTTAATGTTGATGGCGATCGCTATAGAGCAATGTTTACTGACTGGTTTTTTTGAACAACTATGATGTGCAGAAGCTGGACACAGCTTCTACCAGAATTAATTTAATGAAGGAAACGTTTGGGGTTATCGCATAGATTCGCTCTATGGTCTTGAAGATCGTGCGATTTAGCGCCACTTGACTATTTTACGTAGGGATATGTGAGGTCGCTAGTGTACGCCGGCTGATATGCCTGAAAGGATTGACCACCTTCGCAGCGTTATTGCCAATATACGGGCAAACATTTTGGAAAAGTAATCGAACATTTTACACCCAGATTAGACTACGTCCAAGACATCCGTAGAAGACATTATTTTATTATAATATATTTAAATTATATTATCAGAAAATTATCTTTCGAAAAAAGTTGCATTATTTTGATTTTCAAATGGTAAACATTCATAAATCATCAAGATCCAAACACAATTGTAGAAAACTAGATTGAAAAGTTATTCCAGATTGTCAAATTAAAATCATATAAAAACAATTGACTTCTAGTTCGGATCTTTTAAAATAACGGTATTGACAGAATATTGTTCTTCTAATTATCTCTAAAAAGAGTTGATTTCTTAGTCGACCGGTAATAAATTTCTGAATTTTTAAGCCACTATGAAAATACATATTGACAGCTGCCAATTATGACAATTATGAATAAAGTAAATTTCATGCCAATTTAATTTTTATAGATTTAGATTTCTTAGATTTGAAATAAGATTTTATTAGATACAATAATTTATAAGAATTTACATAAGGTTTACAAATCTTTTATGACATGGCAAAAACCGTCTGTCAGATTGACAATATAATCGTAATTTAACAAAATAGTTACTCAAGTTACCTATAATTAAAATTTGGTTTCGAAATCATTATGCGCATTTTACAAATTTGAAATGAACCGACCAATCATTTCCATTCAAAAGATCAATAACTTCTTACGTTGTGAAAATAACTTTTCCTAGATATAGTTTTCGTATTTCTTTAAGTAATGGACGTATTCTCACAAAAGGTATTATATCTTAGTAGAGAGACTAGACAAACGGGTGACACAAAGAGACATCCTCTCGAACCTCCAAGCTGGTTTTAGGAAAAATTACTCTCCAATAGAACACATTTTTACACTTTCCTCAATTGTAAAAGCTTTCCAAGCAAGGAATAAACAAGTGTACTCGTTTTTTGTCGATTTTAAAGCAGCCTTCGATCTAGTGAACAGAAACGCGCTCTTTTATAAACTATCGCAATTGGGCATATCTTCGAAGTTCATAAATGTAATCAAAGAATTGTACACTGAAACAAAAGCAGCAGTATGGGATAGTTCGGCTTATTCAAAATGGTTTGTTACAAGTACGGGAGTGAAACAAGGTTGCCTGCTCAGCACTCTGCTCTTCTCGCTTTTTATAAATGACGTAGTAGATGACCTTCCTGGAGGCATAAATATCGTAAGTACTACAATAAATGTTTTGTTGTACGCAGATGATCTCGTCCTATTGTCCGAATCACCTGAAAATTTACAATTGATGATAAATCGGTTGGCGTCTTACTGCAACAAATGGGGGCTGACCATCAATACCGCTAAATCCAAAGTGATGATTTTCTCACGATCCGTACAATCTCAAACTCGGAATAGATGGTTCTACAATGGGAATCTCTTGGAAATATCTAAAGAAATAAAATACTTAGGAGTCAAGTTAAACTCAACTTTGGATTTTAACAAACACCTATTAGAGAAGGTCAACACTTCGCAGAGTTTGTTGAATTCAACATGGAAAAAAGTTTTTTCAAACGACAGGATACAATTATCAGCCAAATACAAAATTTTTGATGCTGTTGTGAAATCAACCTTGTGCTATGCCTCTCAGGTTTGAGGATCAGAGGAATATGAGGTTATTGAGAAATTCCAAAGGAATTTTTAAAAAAAAACTTTTCAATCTTCCACTCAACACACCAAGTTACGCAATCTACTTGGAAACAGGCTTACCTCAACTCAAGACAAATACACTTAAAGCACAGGCTGATTTTATAATCAAAATATGTGCTTTTCAGAACTCCAGAGTATCCAAAAAGATGCTTTTATATGAATTGAGGAATAAGGATTGCTCTAGAGGAGAAATGCTCCGTATAGACATAAACAACTTGTGCAATGTAAAAGATCAGCTCTATAAAATTATCCAAAAGAATGAAGACTCAATACGAGACAAATACGAGCATTCATTATTAAGGCCTGCGAATCTGACAGCAGATTTTTATACTCTCAACTTGATTTTAACCTTAATAATAGAAATTACTTCAACGATTCACTGAGTTACAAAGAAATATCTTTAATCTTTAAAGCAAGAAGCGAGTCACTCAGTTTAAACGGTAAATCTAACAACGGCAGCTTCAATCAATTTTGTACCCTTTGTAATCTTAAATCCAAAGAGGATTGATTTCATGTTATAAGTATATGTCCTATATTTAAACAACAAAGGATACGTTTCTTTGGTAAACAAACATTAACAATGAAAAGAAAAACTTCAAATTCTAAACGGATAGGACTGGAAAATGTTAAGCAACTTTTTGAGTGCAATTTACAAATACCGAATGCTTTTAATAACAGAATATGTTTGATTTTTGTATCTATTATCTAAAGTCTTAAATATTATAAATAATAAAAGTACCTATATTTACCAACCAGGCTGACGGCTTTAATTTTCATATAAATAATTATTAACTCTGTATATATTATATTCTAATAAAAATGAATTTGTTACTTACTCTTCACGAGTATTCAGATTACACATACTACATTGGATTGGGAGATCTGGGCGGTGGGGTCTAAAATTTAACGGCAGTAACTCTCCTTGTGCTTTAAAAATATCTTATCTTGCTGAGATCATGCTCGATCTTGGGATAATATACTCTGTATTTTAAAGATTGTGCTTCTTCGATAAATGATTTGAGCATACTTTCATCCAAAACCCGAAGAATATTGTATAACTCTGATTTCATATGATGAAAGTTAAACGCTTCTAGATTGAGAGGATTGGTCTTCTCAGCCAATTCCTCCCACTTTTCAAAACATGACGATTTTTTGTACAGGCACAGGTTGCTACTGTTTTAGAAAGATGAGATTCATTCATGTTAAGCACTTTAAGGATGTGGTCGAAATTTAGTTTTTCTCCTAAATTAAACTTCATACTATTTTTTGGCGTCATTATCAAGCCAAGGTATTTGAAGTTGTCTACTATTTCTGCAGGAATCCCATCAAGTTTCCAATTAAAATTACCACTCCAAAGTCCCTTACCACTACCAAACACCATTATCTGAGATTTTGCACGATTTACGGTTAGGTTCCATCTTTTGCAGTTTTATTTGGTAATCATCATCCGAAGGTTTATGGGAGTGTCGGCTAACATCACAATGTCATCAGGATACATCAAGACTTTGATTAGACTACCTCGTATATCAATCCCACCGTTTAAATACATTTACAATTGAACATACTATATCATCGAGGAAGAGGAAGAACAGTGTGCTCAAGATACATATTATAGATATTTCAAAGCAGCAGGCGATGACTTGGTACGAAGCATGCACCAACTCATCTGCAAAATATGGTCGGAAGAAAGCATGCCCGATGAGTGGAATCTCAGCATAGTTTGCCCGATACATAAGAAAGGAGACCCTCACATCTGCGCCAACTACAGAGGCATCAGTCTCCTTAACATTGCGTATAAAATCCTCTCTGCCGTATTATGTGAACTTCTGAAGTGTGGCTTCAGACCAGGAAAGTCCACTATCGACCAAATATTCACACTACGGCAGATCTTGGAAAAAACCCAGGAGCTTCAAATCGATACCCACCATCTCTTTATCGATTTTAAAGCCGCGTATGACAGCATCTATAGGGAAGAGCTCTACCGAGCAATGTCTAGTTTTGGCATCCCTATCAAACTTATCCGTTTGTGCAGAATGACGATGGAGAATTCACGCTGCTCTATCAAGGTCGGAAAAGATCTTACCGATGCATTTGATGTCAAAAAAGGTTTTAGACAAGGCGATGCACTGTCATGCGACTTCTTCAACATCGTTCTGGAAAGAATTGTGCAAAACTCAACCGTCAACACTAGAAGGTCCATCCAACTATTCGGATACGCAGATGATATTGACATAATTGGAAGATCAAAGCGTGATGTCAGTGGATCGTTTTTGAGCATGGCGACGGAAGCGAAGAAGATGGGTTTAGTGGTCAATGAGGAGGACACTGAACGACGACGTCTTGGTAAAAATGACACTGACCCTGTTAGCAGAATTAAAGTCCACCGGCTTAGATGGCTAGGTCATGTAGAGTGGATGGACATAAACGCTCCAGCCTGGAAGGTCTTCGAATCCAATCCCACATGAAGCCTCAAGATTCATGTGGTATCACAATGGGCCATTAAACTGTCCTAAGTGTGTCCGTTTCCATCTTGGACAGCCACTATAACCTAACCTAACCTAATCCCGAGGGACGGCGCAGTAGAGGAAAACCGCGACTCAGGTGGCGCACCCAGGTGGGAGAGGACCTCAACCAACTTGGCGTGCGAAACTGCAGACAGCTAGCTAGGGACCGAGCTGGCTGGTGACGCTTGTTGTTGAGGCCCAGGTCCGCCCCGGACTGTAGCGCCACCTTAAGTAAGTATACAATTCATTGAGCTGATGTAAAAGACATTTGGCAAAATCGTCAGAACAATAATATTAATCGTGTTGGATTTGATCTTCTCGAGGCGTTTTTGCAACCTTCATTTCAACTAGTACTGCTCTTAGTTCTGTAATTGTGAAAGGCTGGTCCATTTTTTGATCGTTGATGTAATTGACGCAATACTGAAAAGGTAGAGCTGACTTTTAAAATAGCAATATTGACAGGATAGTGTTTTTTCTAATTATCTGTAACAAGAACTGATTTGATTAACTGGAAAGAAATTTAGAAGATCTGAATTTTGACGCCACTGTGCCTAAAAATGCATAATTGACAGCTGTCACTTTCACAATCTAACATAATGTGACAGACAAAAATCAATCTGAAATCTAATTCCCTTTAGAAGAGAATTGATATTCAGTCAGTCAAATTACAGATGATTTACCAAGCTGTTTCAAAAATCTGCTGTCGGATTAACTTAAATTTTAATAATTTGCAGAATTACATTTTTCTAAATAATCTCAAAGTTAAAGTTCATATGATTTTTGTATGATTCCCAATAGTGGTAAATTCACTGATAATCAATACTTTTCCGTTTCATTATTTACAGATCATTAAAAAACCTAAAATTATTTGAAAAAAAAAATTCAGATTCCCAAGGACTAACCAAAAACAAACAATTGGGAATCCTAAAAAGCTGCTTGAATTAAATTATTTTATTTTTATTATCTATTCAAATGTAAAAAAGTAAACAACTTTAATATCTCATTTAAATATTTTATTTTTACTGTTTCTTTTTTTATCGAAATACCTAACTGAAAAGATGATGATACAAAGAAAATATTATTGCTATCGGCCTTTATGTAGGAGTCATCGTCCCATCGCATCGCATAGTATCGTCATCGGTCTTTCATCGTAATGTTTTCGAAATAAGACCAAAAAACATGACAAAAGTTATTCAACTTTGGTTAGTTGTTGACGTTGTTTTTGTCAGAGTATTTCAGACTTTATTGACATGTATCACGGAAAACGTGCCTTGCATTTTTATATAGTGTGTATTTTGTTTGTTGTTTTTTTTTTTGCAAAAATAAGAACCAATGAAGCTCCAAACGACCACAAACAATAGAGACCATAAGTAATCTGGATTTTTATTGTTGTTGTTGTCGTCTTCTTTTTTGCAAAGGCCCCCATTGCCATTTTGATGAGTGACTTTTTTTTTTGGTGAGTTTCAATTTGGTATGCAAAATTTGTCTTTGACCATCAGGGCTCACAAATTTACCTATACAACTATTGATTTTTCATGGAAATAAATTTGTATGTAAATATTAAATGTGAACTACACGAACATACAAAATAGGGACTGTTGTTTTTTTTTTGGCACAACTATAAAAGTCAAAGCACATACGTTAAAAATCAGTTTTGGGAAAATCTTGAACGAGACATTTAAAAAAGAACTAAAACTTCAAATTCATTTTTAAGGTTTCGAAATTTTTGTAGTAAATTGTAAATAAATTTGTTCTATTTATTATGTTCTTAAAAAAGGGCTTTTGAATTGGCCAAGGTAAATATTGGTGCCTACTGGCGGCCATTTTGTTTTGGTGACATCTGTCAAATCTTTTGTTCATTATTCAGTTGTTTATACCAAATCATCATGGTTACATGAGTTAACGGCAAGTTCAAATCATAAAACTTTATTATCGCTTCACAGTCGCCACTCTTCAAAACGTTTGGTGGCCAAATTTGAGACAACCGGTTCAGTATACAATCACTCAACACCCGTATGTTCAAGGAACGCAAGATCAGCCGAGAACATGGCCGCGGTCCATAAAAGTGTACAGCAGAGCTCGAGGCAGTTTTAGTGTAGTTAATAAATGTTTTCACCTTAAAAAAATCCAACATTTTTGAAACTTGACTCACTTACTAAGGTATGTCTGTGACGGATGTGATGACGCTAGAGCTCATGTGTCGGATTCTTGAGGATTTTTTTTTGGGTCATCACCACACATTTCTTAGTAAGTGTGCCAAGTTTCAAAACTGTTAGATTTTTTTTTAGGTGGAGGCAATTTTGTTCGTTCATTAACTGGACTATTATTCCTCGCCGTGAACAAGAACTCGCCCTTTCGCAGACTTCAACTTGGCGAATTTTGCGTTGGGACTTAGGCCTACAACCATACAAGATCCAACTAAGCCAATAGTTTAAAGTTCTTGACCATAGACAACGCCGTTTGTTAGCTGAATGGGCTTCGAATCGTGTGGAAGAGGAAAAATCATCTTTAGTGACGAGGCGCAGTTTTGAATGAATTTCTGTGTTAACAAGTAAAATTGGCGTATATGAAACGGCACCAAACCACGCTAAATTCACCACGTGATAATGCATCCCCAAAAAGTTACCGTTTGGTGTGGATTTTGGTGGTGGCGTAATTGATCCGTACTTTTTTGAAAACGAAGTTAGTGAGGTGGTCACCGTCAACAAGCGCTACATAATGACGATAACTAATTTCTTATGGCACAAATTGAACCATGGGGACCTAGACGAAATGTGGTTCCAGCAGGACGGCGCGCGCTACGTGCCACACAGCAAACGCCACGATTGACATTTTGCATGAACAATTTGAGGGTAAGGTTATCTCTCGCAGTGGTGATGTGAACTGGCCATCAAAGCAGGTCTTTGCAAAATAATCACAATCGACCGATGCCCTAAAGATGAATTTAACACAGGCCATCGCTTAAATTCAGCCGAATCTATGTCATTGAAAATTGGACCACTCGGATCCGTGACACCTTAAGAAGTCGAGGCCACTTTTAATGGTGTCCAAGCATCTTTTAAATGAAAAAAATAATGTTGTTAATACCTCACACACAGCTTGTTATATTTCATTTCAACATCATCCCGCCCTTATTGAGAAACCCTTTAAAAAGCATCAAAGTCTCTCTCTATTTAATCCTTACGATTTCTATAAACTGGAATGCAAATGAAAGTTTTAAAGCAAAAGTTGCAGCTCGTGCTTAATCCATGAATATTGGCCTCGAAAACTCTTTACGTAGGTATCTCTTGACTCTTTTTGCTTTAGGAATATTTTAACTAATCTCATTTCGTTATATATGTATTTCATTTTACATTAAATGACATAATAAATAATTTTATTTGATAAACTTAAAAAAGTAAAGTTTTTGTCCCGGGCGCCATTTTTCAACTACGATTTGTTTAGAACTAAAATTATTAGATTTATAACATAAATCACTTTGATAAAGATAACATATGTTATCTGCATCAAAGTTTAATAACATATATTAATTGCATCAAAGTGATTTATGTTCTGAATCTAATAATTCTACTTCTAAACAAATCGTTGTTGAAAAATGGCGCCCGGGAGAAAAACTTTACTCTTCACGTTTATCAAATAAATTTATAATTTGTTGTTTACCAACATTTCATGGGACGTCATTTGGATGTGGAGTATTTCTTCTAACATCCCATTTGCTTATAGTAACATTCCCTTACCAAAATTGTCTAATAATTGGCACATCATCACAAGACAGAGTCTTAAGTCTTTCTTATAAGAAAACATATATGGTTTTGAATAAAGACACGCACTGATGATTGCTTTGATGACAGTTAACATCATTTCGTTAAAATTCTTCTTGAACAAAAAGTTCAAATAAAAATAAAAAAATAAAAAAATAAAAATAAAAATATGGCCTTCCCTTATTTAAGAGACATTATAAGAAATTTATGTTTTTGCCACCAAAATAGCAACAGTGACCAAACCAAAGGCTATAGGACCGCCACGCTCATAATTGGTTTCTGCATAAAGCTACTTGCGTGCTTGCTTTAACAATGTAGGAAAACAATTAGCACACCACAGAATCGTGGAGGCGTAACCTCATTATTCGGTTCGCGAGGCGAGTGTAGGGAGCCGGTGGTTATGGTGCCGGGCATCACGGACTAAATGCGGTGGCAGCAATGACGGAGGGTTTTTCTGAAGTGTCAATTTAGTGGTGAAAATTTGCTGCTCTTCACGGAAATTCGCTTGTGGCTTGCTGCAGTATAATTTATTCAGTGACGACGACAACGACGAGCGACGTTGATTTTTTTTTCCGACGTAGCTGTACGTTCGTCCGTCAGTCGTGCGTTTGTCCGTCACTCGAGATCGTATCGACCATTTCATTTATGCAGGGCGCTAATTTTTTTTTCGTATGATATATAATGAAATTTTTCAATTGTTTAAATTAAAAAAAGAAATGGTGGACATGGACAACGATGGTGTCCTTTTTTCTGTTCTCCTCAGAAAACACTTTGTTTGGAATTTAGTCCTAAGTATGTGGTTGGACAAGAACGACACGGATTACAACAGGAACAACCAGGGCAATGTCTCCAACAACATGTTGTTCAAATAGAAGAACTCCAGGGAGGAAGACACATTAACAAGACCATAGCAGGTGTAGGGCTGTAGAACAATGTATACATATTCTCTTGATTTATTCATGCAACGCAGATGCTTGCAGCTTTTATTTGTTTAACGTAAAGCAATTAAGTAATGGAAATTAATTTCAATTTGAATTAAGTTGGGTAGAGGTGTATATATTCATATGTACCAAGATATACCATCATGGTAGGAAATAGGTTGAAAAGGCAGAAGAGTGTCTTTCTATATTATAGGTATATGGAAGACCCAGGATCTGGGTGGTTGATGTTGTTGCAAAAAGAGGGACACACACAATCCAATGGCAGTGATTAATAATGGCTTCACATCGCATCGTTCACGACACGAGGCACTTAAGGTGTGGGGTATAATGGTTGGTTGTTGGGTGATACAAAAAGGATTTAAATGGTGAATTTACTGTAAACGTGTATGGAATGCGTTGAGCGGATTTTGAGTAATTTTAAAATAAAAATTCCACCGTAAAATCATCAGAAATTTAAGAAAACAAGTCACATAAAAGCAAAAATATACATATATAAAACGATTATGGGATCAAACGCTATAAAACAAAAGCTATAAAAAGGAATAATAAAACTACGTTTTAGAATCAACTGCATCTTTTAAAAGGTGAGGTTGTTATGTTCACGATGCCTGCCAGTTTTAAGTTTCAACAAATATTAATAGTACTAAAAAAAATCTGTTGCTATAAAACTTTTGACCTTTGTATATGAAGAATATTCATGTCAAAAAATTGACAGCTCTAAGCTTTATAAAAATTTCATTAGGTGGAACGAAAATTTTCCTCGGTTTTAAAACAACGTGTAACCGATGCCTTCTTAAGCGCCTGAACACACTAATTCCTAAATCCGTACCGCACATCCTAGTGAGACCGTTGCCACAACTAAAGCACTTAAGAACAACAAAGCGGTAGGACTTGATGAATTTCGCCCAGAGCTTTTACAAGCAGCACAAGGTCATCAAGCAAACTGCTTCATCCGCTCATAAAAGAAGTCTGGGCCACCGAAAGCTTCCCCGATGAGTGGAAGAAGGGAATTATCGTCAAGCGCCAAAAAAAAGGAGATCTAAGAAAGTGCGAAAACTGTAAATGAATTTGCGTTCTACCTGGCGTTGCCAAATAGTAGCGAGAGTCAAACTGGAACGCATCAGAGAACAACTTGAGGCCACACTCGATGCCGAACAAGCAGGATTTCGCGCTGGATCTTCCTCTATTGATAAATATCGATCACCAGTACAACTGCTGTTCATCGACTTCTAGAAGGCCTTTTATAGCGTTAACAGGGAATATATCTGGTTAGCTTTGCGGAGGAGAGCCATTTCAGAAAAACTAATTGCTATTATAAAAACAACATTATGTTGGATCCAAGTGTCACGTTCTGCACGATGGTAGGTTGTCAAATGATTTTAAAACCGTAGCGGAGTCAGGCAGGGCTGTATTCTGTCACCAATATTGTTTTTGTTGGTGATAAGCGATGTACTGCTCGCATCCTTGTCAGGTAGCGGAGTGATCCAATGGACTTTGACATCCTATTTAAAGCACTTACGCGGAAGATGTTTGTTAAGTCTCTCATAGGACCATGGGTCTCCATCAAATTACAACAAGTCTGGAGAGAGAAGCAGAATTTGTGGGACTGCAAATTAATTCCAGCAAAAACAAAAATGATCAGCTTCGAAACCCGACCATTCTCTCAAATAAATATTTCCTCACAACTGGTGGAAAAAGTGAAGAGCTTTCAATACCTTGGAAGTATCGTCTCCATCGAAGGCGGAACGGAACAAGACGTCATCTGCCGCATCGGCAAAGTAGAAGCGGCGTTCAGTATGTTGTCGCAAATTTGGAGGAATAACAACAAAGCTTCGACCGTTTCGCACAAATGTTGCACTTGGAAGGTTACTTCAGCCATAACAAAAAACCTGCAAACCTTCGTGAATAGGTGTCTCTGCAACATCCTAAGGATTCTCTGGCCAAACCGTATGCCAAATGAAGTCCTTCATAGAAGGACAGGCCAGGAACCTATAGACTATATAATACGAAGGCGTAAGGGGCAATGGATTGGACATAAGCTTCGAAAAGGTAACGACTGCATTGCAGGCTAAGCAATGCAGTGGAATTTGCTAACACAAGAAGGAAGACGAGCTGGATGATCGAGAAGCACATAACGCAGGACAGTCGAGGCGGAATCAGCGTCACTAGGCAAAAGTTGGATCGACACATCTCCGGAAACCGTACACGATAGCGCGTAGGCGTATGCTCCTTAAGGGGTTCCCAACGGACGTAATAGGTTTGAGGACCTAAGTAAAGTAAATCTATGTGAAATGTATTGAGTATAAGTTAAAATTGAATTTTCTAAGGATAATGGAAATTTTAAATACATTTATTTCGCTCTAAGTACTTTAACAACCAAATAAACTTCTGCGTTAAATGTGAATATGTTAGAGTTTAGCAAAAAGCACCAACTTATCTATGGATCATATAATTAAATCACATAATAAAATCCTAAATCGATTTTGCTTCTAAGTAGATTAGGATAGGGACGAAGTTGGGTTGTTAAATGATTTGTTGACAGCTAGAAGCTATACCTTTATGGATTAATACAATCCAACAGGGTTTTCCAACTAGAAGCTTAAATTGTGTTTTGTTTTTTACATTTAAAGGCATGGTGTAAGCTTTGCGATTAGGAATTCCACATTCGAGTAGTTCGGCTGAAGAACGAATCTCTTTACTTCACAGTACAGTTAAAGTGAAGCGCAATTATTAGGGTTAAACTGTTATGAGAGTTGTACTTAAGTCTTTGACGTACATAGATTATAGCTAGATCAGAAGTAGAGATACATTTTTAGCATCGTCTTAGAAAATCCTGATACAATTTTTGCAACATTTATAGTTTCACAAGGGATGAGTTGGTGCTTAAAAACCAAAACAATATTCAACACAAATATTTTAGTCTTGACTAAGTTATTATTTTTTTTTAATAATATACAGGCTCTCAAGGGGTTATTAGTACCCTTTATATGTTTATATATAAACACAGTGCGAGTGTTAGGAAAATAGGGAAGGATTTAAGAGGAGAAACCGGTGCACATTAGTCTTAAAGTTCTGAACATGATAATGGGAGTGAAAAACAGAGTCAGCCAAAGCATTCCACATTCTCGATGTGCCATTTAAGAAAGAATCTCTATACTTCACAGTACGCCAGAAATTGAGCTCAAAAGTAAACTGATGAGCATTTCTGGAAGTGCGAGTATTTCGGCTGAATCGTTTAAGGGGTGAAATTCATTGACAGAACATTTTTTGTAAAAATATCGAAAAAAAACAAAGAAGGTCATGAATTATTGGGGCGGTGGCGTTCTGCGATGTAAATGTTTCGATTACAGTTCTATCGCCTATTATGGAAAGAGAAACGTATACCAAAAAAACGACATCGGCCAATGATCGTAAAGGCTATGGTTGAAGCTTCTTTTCCTTTAAATGGAATTTCCATGACCAATTAGAATATCAGCATCGTTCACGTGGCTTCAAAGAAAAATGTTTGAAGGTGTTAAATCTCAACATCTCTTTGGTCAATTGTGATCAACTCTTCTAGACTGACAGTTACCAAGAATTTGTTCCTGCAAATTTCCAATTTTTTCATTCATACCTTTTAACAACTTTAAAACATTTTTGAAACAACTATAGTAAGCTTTTAGTAATGGCATAGTTTCTACTTGACTTATGTTAAATAAAATACAGTTTCAAAAGTAACAGATACCTAAATAGCGAGTTGTTAAAAATGAAACATCTTATTGGAAAACCCTTTTTAAAAGGTTGCCTGACCATATAATTGCGTATATGTTATGAATCTATGGTATTTTCGAACTTTATTCAAAATGCAAAAGCCCTACATACTAAATTAAATTCACCAGCATATATACCTAATCCAGCTTGTCATTTAATTCAGTTGTGGCTTACGGCAGCGCCGACGACAACGAACGATGAGGATGCACGACGATATATATACTGGAACAGGAGCAGAATATATAGAACTACTCAAACAGTATTACCCGCATCCAAATCAGCCATTAAGATCAGAGCGACAAAGCTCCTTTATCATTTCAATTATTCCACATTGTGTGCAATTTAATAAAATTATCCACCCCCTCTCTCCTTTATACAAAACAGTGGCTAGGCTAGGCTAAGCTATCTGGCTGGCTGTTGGCTAAAAGCCAAAATTATTGTATAGCCTGATGATGAAAAAACAAAACAACATGATGTTATATTGCCGCCATGCAATGCCATGCCATGATGCCCTGCGGTCTGCTAAGCAGGTTGAGAAAATTAAGTTTAATAATAATCAGGCTTTCAGCATCGTGTTTTCTATTATATTTTGGTTTTGGTTATGTTTTATATATTGAGTGAGTCTATAAAATGATGGTGTTGTATAGTTGTGTGTAAACAATGATAATCTGTTCATCGAGCTTGTTTTATGCTTTAATACAAAAGGCACATGTGGGTGTCTTAATTTAATTCATAAACTAATATAAACATGGGTACGAACGGCAAATAAGGGAATTCTATTTATAGGCAATATTCTAAATTTTGAGGTGTGAGAATAATACTGTAGCTCCGTTCGCCGAAATGCACTAATTAAGGAAACTGCAGTTCCATGTTAAATTTTAAATAATACTCGAATTGATGTATGAAGCGGTTTGAATTTTAAAAGTTTATAACTGATTTCATTAACTTTTTGGTTTCTCATTTAAAAAGTTTGATAGTAGAGATTTGGAATACAGAAATAAAAATGAATTAGAGTTTGTCCAAATCATAATATTTCAACTGGGTCAAAGCTTATTGTTGCAAAATGCAAGATTGCATACATACAATACATAACATTTCTGGAACCTAGGACATTTTTTTCCCAAGAAGTTAAGAGCTTTTAACTTTATATTGACAGTGGAGGATAAGACTTTAAAAATTCCAAGATATGAAGTGTACCTACCTTTTTTAAAGTTCAGCTATAGGAATTTAATGCATGCTACCACAATGAAACTTCGACCTCACGTTTCAATTGACAATCGTAAGGAAAAGAACGTTATGTTACGTAATGTGACTCCAAAAGTCCAAACGGAAGCTCTAGTTCAAATTTGCTGAACATTGGCTTTGTCGGACAGCTCAGCCAAAAATTGATTTAAAGTGATAAGGATTGATAATTGAGTTTTTGGATTCGTTCGAACCACAACTCGGAACATTGAAAATTTCAAAATTTGGTCAAATAACGTCTGTTTAAACTGCACTGTACCTGACATTAATGTACTCAAGGATAACATTTTTTCTAGAGAATTGAGGACCAACAATTGCACAATGTTATAAATTCTAATAAACGATCAACATTTGTCTTTCTAGACAAAATCGAACCTCATTCGACAAGACGAAATAGGTGTTATCGTCCGGCTTCAGTTCAGTTCATCAACACAATCTTATAACTTGGAACATATGTATGTGAAAATCTTACTAAAAAAGCTGGATGATGACTTGTTATTCAAGCTCCTATTCAAATGATATTTTATTTAATGCCCAATTGTCATTCAAAGGACTTAAAAAGGATAGCATCAAAAATGGGGTGAAGTGAAATAAGACTAAATTTTAAGATTTTACCTTATTTCAATTTTGTAAAGTGTAAAAAAGTCAATTTCCAACAGCTGGTCTTATTACACTCAAAACATAATTGAATAAAGCCATATTGGAAAATATCTTATCTTGTGCCAATTCATAAATCTGCACCTAAAAATAAAATTGAGAACTATCGTGATATTTTCAAGTTGTCTGCCATCCCTGAATTGTTTGAGAGCCTGGTGAAAAATAAATTGGATATCATAACCCAAGAGCATATTTCTGACCGACAACATGGCTTTGTTTCCGGTCGTTCTACAATAACTAATTAAGCTCTTTTCTCAAATTATGTGTTAAATTCGTTTGAAAGTAAGAATCAAGTAGATGCGATATATACCGATTTCAGTAAAGCTTTTGATTCGGTGGATCATTCCACTTTAATACACAAATTAAAACGTTATGGCTTACATTCTACTCTTCTTGATTGGCTGTCATCTTATTTAATGGGAAGATCTCAAAAAGTCATAATAAATAACACTTTTTCGAGATCTATTCAATGAAGCTCAGGTGTTCCTCAAGGAAGTCATTTGGGTCCGCTCCTCTTTAATATTTTTATAAATGATATAACTACAGTGATAAAATATTCTCAATACCTCCTTTACGCTGATGATTTGAAACTCTTCTTAAAAATCAATTGCCTCCATGATCGCAAGCTGCTACAGGACGACATGTCTCCAAATGGTGTAAATTAAATTGTCTAAAATTAAATATAAAAAAATGCAATGTTATCTCCTTCTATAGGTCCTATATCCACATTAGCTTTGACTACACGATCGATTCTAATGTATTATCTTGTGTAGAAAACATAAAAGTTTTAGGTCTTATATTGGACAAAAATTATTCCTTTAAAAGTCACATGGATTATGTAATTGGAAGAGCTAACTCAACTGTAGGAGTTATAAAACGTAATTGTGTTTATTTCAGTGATCCTTACGCATTACTATGCCTATATATATCTCTTGTGAGATCTATATTGGAATATGCAGATATCATTTGGAATCCGGGTTTTAAGACCTGCTCTGATCGTTTAGAAAAAGTTCAGAGGCGGTTTACTAGATTTATATTTTATAAGATAAAGTGGACTTCTATCCCAGATTATAAAGCAAGATGTCTTTTTCTAAGTATTAAGTCTCTTGAATCAAGAAGAAAAATACACTGAACTCGGACCTACCCCAAATTCTATACTGTGCAAATCGCATCGTAAAAATAAGTTGGTGTTATTTCTCAAAATAATTTGGCCTTATTTCACTTCGTTGGCTTATTTGCACTGGCTTATTTCATTTTTTTCAGTGCAATTGGTCAATTTTTGAAAGTTGGTTTTATTTCGCTTGGCCTTATTTCACGGCACGCAAAAATATAAAATATGTTTGAGTTGTTTTCGGTCAAGATATTTAGGACGTCAAATGAATCAAGGTGCAGGTTGTTATTAAAATGTTTAATAGATTTTTATAAAAAAAATTAGTAAATTTTAACATTTTTTTCGAAATCAACACATTTTTTTGTTTTAAAAATATTTGATTATTAAATCAATTCTAAATAATTTGTGTTGTTTTTTTAAGGATTTAATTTTTCTGTGAAAAAGACTGTCAATTGGGTTTTTACAGTAAAAAATTAAACAATTTAAAAAAAATGTTTTTTTTTTTACATAAAATTATTCGTAAAATATTCAAGCTGATACTGTATACAAAATTCTGTAAGTTTACAATTCTTCTTGGTCACAATTCTGTGTATTAAAATGCTGTAAATAGGTGAGAATGTAAAAAAGTGCGCACTTTGCATTTACAGCATTTAAAAGAAAAGAATTTTTAAAACAGAATATTTTAAAGAAACCTTTAAGCAAAAAATTTAAGACAGCAACGTGAATGTAAAAAATATGAATTTCTTATGGAACTTAAAATTTGTGACTTTTTTAATGAACATATAAATATTTTGATTGCCTTTGAAAAAGTCTATAAAATTTCTTACATCCATTTAACGTTGAATAAAATTTGTTATCCTTAATATGCCTTTCTATTAAATTTTAATACAGCATTTTTTCTGATTTTCAAAAAAACGCAGATTACAGATTGTTAAAAAACAGAACCATCAAAACACACACTTTTTAAGAATACAGTATTTTGTGGTAAGAAATTCGGAATATACAGTATAATGAAATGAAGTATGGTATCAAATATTTTAAGTTTACAGTGCGTGTTTTGATATGCAGAATTTGATAACAGTAACATACAGAACAGAATTTTGATCATGCAAGATTTTGGAGAATAATATTCAGGATCGAATTCGGAGGTTCAGAGGCCTCAGGCCAATAAAGGAGCTAAACCATCTTTATCACTAGAGTTTTTCAATCAATAACTTATTGTGAAACCAAGTAGATTCCTTTAATATTGAACAAACACATATAAATATAAACAGAAAAAAAGAATTATCTGAGATAAAATTTCAGTTTTAATGAACTGAATCTTTCGAGCTTTTTCCGCCGAAAAATCGTTGATGATTTCTTTGAAATCCAGTTCTCGGAGTAAATCGCTTTCAATGCTCAGTAGAGAAAGCTTCGATAGACGCTTTTGTCCCATCGTAGGTCGAAATCAATTTAAAAAAAAATTATTTTTGAAAATGAGCAATTTGTGCAATTTGTTACTATCAAAACCAGATACATTCTCAATGAAATTTCGAGGTTTGGGAATGTAGCTTTGAAATTTTAATTTATACGAGATATCGGTAGTAAAATAGTTCCGGGGATTGCTCTGTTCCATACCCTTTTTCATTTTTGTATGAGTCAATCAAAGACACAAATTGAACCAACTCATTACTAAGACTAGGCTATAAATCATCCGAATACACTTTCACCAATGCCTCTGCTGCAGCGTGCAAATTTTCAGCATCCATCTTATAGGTGTGATTCAGGAATCCAAATCTCGAACGTACAGCTTTAAAGGCATATAATTTTTCAGTGAGAGAAACGGATAGCTGGTCAATCACTGGGATGAAGACGGATACTTTCTATTTTTTCTTGGATGACAGATTTGCGTCTTGTCCTTTCCCGTATTCTAGCGCACTCAACGTCACATTTCTCGTTAAAGTGCGGGTGCAAGATTGTACATACATTTTTGGCTGCTTCCTAGTATTTATCAAAATCATTTCGTTTGGGTTCCATTGCATTGCCGATTCAACAATCATTTTCGGGTCTTGGAACATCTTGTTTGTAGCATTGACATCGCTCCAAGACATCGTTCCAAAATGTTGCAAACAAAGCGGTTTCGAGACCACTCATCCATCTTCTGTATAAGGTGCGTTGCTTCATTCCTCATGAGTTTCACACGAGGTTTGAGCTTCTGAGATTTCCGTATAGCCGTGTATTAAGGCATTCGTAGTTTCAGCTCGACAAGGCCAACGAGTGTCGCTGAGCTTTTTCAAGATTAAAAACTGGCCGCTTTTCTTCTACGATGATTTCTCAATCCAAATTTGGTGCCGCTCTGTACTGGCTGTGAAAAATGTGTACAATTCTGTACAAAATCAAAGAATTGAACAGCTGATGGACAAGAGTTAGCAGCTGCCTTTCCCACTATATTCAGAGAATGACCACAAAAAGGCTGTAGGTAAAGGTAAAAGAGCGAAAAAAATACATAACAAAGGAAAAGATGTTTACTATAGTGTTTACTAGTTGGAATTTTAAACAAAAATTTGCCGAAGTCTCTATTGTGGGGGTCCCTGGTTTGGGAAGGCCTCTGGTTGCCCTCCCCTCAATCTGGCCCTGACAGTATTTTTTTTGGTTCGGGTCGAAATACTGTATGGATTATAATAATGTATTTAAAATACTTAAATTATGTATTTCAAAATAGTGTGTACAAAATACTGTATGATCAAAATCCTGCATCTCAAAATTCTGTATTTCAAAATTCTGTATTTCATAATTTTACAAATTATTATGATCTGTCTGTATTTTAAAATGCTGTAAATAAGGCTGAAAATAAAAATCGATTTGACAATGCAAAAAAGTGCACGATTTTTATTTTTTTAGCCTTATTTACAGTATTTTAAAATGCAGAGTTTTGAAAACGGAGTACTTTTTTTTTTAGGAAATATCATAATAATTTGTGATAAGCTTAATGTTCTAATATACTTTCCTTGAAAAATAACATATGTACCTATGATAATTCATAAGTATGTAAAATAATAAAAACAGAAACAATAAAAATGGTATTTTCTTCTTTTTAGTTAGGTTGAGCTTCAAGCTCGTTTCAACACCACATGTTAATGTAGTAGTCTACGAACGAACCCCCTTCTTAAACTTTTTTTTTATTTTATATAAAATTGTTTTGTTAAGACTTTGAAATCTCAATTTCCAGATGTTTTCTTACCATTTCTTCATGAAAATTGTCCATTTTATTAGTTAAAGTTAGTTTTTTTGCTGAAGTTAATTTTAACTATTAATTTTCACAAAAATTTCTTCTATTAGTGTTTTTTATGACTATTCTGACAGGTCTTCTTTCAGTTGTACCAATTTTTAAATACAAAACTCTGGCTACTGCTGATGGGTTTTCTTGTTAACTTTCTACTATACTATTTATAGAATGACAAAAATACGGGTACTGATGCATCAACTCAAGTGGAAATTCATTATAGGTTTGTATTTTCCAAACTTTTCACAAACGTAGAATTTTTGATGACAAAGTAGCAAAAATTATCAAATACATTGACAGCTAAATTTTAATTTGATTGAAACTTTGATGTCTGTTGAAACATCTGCTGAAAGTTCAATATTTGTTGCAGAATGCATTTTTGCACGAAACATTATACCAAGAAAAAATACCTTTAATTAAAATCCCCTTCTTCTTTTTAGTCTTTAAAGGAATTCAACTATATAGAAATAAAGTTATATTTGCGTCTTAATCTAGTATGCGAAAAGAAGATAAACTCGTCTGCCCCTAAGTACTCTATAAAATAATTCTTAACTCAATAGCTGCAGAAAATAAAATGGTCTTCACTTAAATGAAAAGAAAAAGACCACCTTCTCTAACCACCATACCGACCGACCGACAAAGTTACGTTGAGCTCATTTAAGGTAGGTAAATAAAAAGATTCGCGGATAATTTCAAAGATAAAAAAGTGCAAGACTTAAGCAGGGCTAAAAGAAGAAATAAACGCCTTGTGGTAAGAGTCCTGACGGCAGCAATAAATTCACCAATGTCGCAGTACAGCACCTACTTTAAAAGTGCGGCGAAGTGTTTTCTTTTTTGTTGGCGTAACTTTCTTTGTGGATTGTTTGTGCGGTTGATACTCGTACTTTCTATATTTTTCACTTTTGTTTTAAAATTTTGCACTGCAAATAAATTTATTTAGCTAAAAACAAAGTCATCCACCGTCAGACAGTCGTCCTTGATGGTGATGATGATGATAGTGTCTGTCTTTCTCATACTCTTTAAAAAGGATACAAAACACAATATTCTTCGCCTCCTCAAAAATCTGTACTCGTCCTGATTGTGCACAATAAAGTTTATTCAATATAGCACGAATAGAGTATGTTTTGGGAGGTGTGTTGTGTAGTGTAGTGTATATTTTATAGTCATTTGGGAGTTGGTGCTTTTGTGTAGGAAGGCGTCCTTGTAGGTAGGTATACACAACACGCCTTTTTGCGTCCATTCAACAAGTAAAAGATGAAGAAGGATTGTATTGCTTTTAGTGTTTCTTTTTTTCTCCGTTGAAAGGAGGAGGAATGGTTGGATATTTTGCTGATACCAGCAAGGATAATAATCAGAGAGAGAGAAGCCATCGTCAACAATGGACAAGGAGGTGAACGATTCAACACCAGCTTCAGGCTCCAGCATCCAGCATAAACCATCACCACCACCGCACCGTATAGCATCAGCATCGTTTCGTAGTTTTTGGATCGTAAAATGTCCTTTTATAGGATTGACTCCCTGGAGTGCAATGTCTGGCTTATATAGTGCTGATGCACAACACAAGTAAAAAGAAAAACATATATATAACTGGACCTCACTCTGTCTGTGTACTGTACTTACAATAATAGCTCCCATAGGGTATTTGTAGTTTTTGTGTGTGAAAAAGTAATTTTTTAATGGAGCTTAACATCTAAATAAAATAAAAAAGAAATAAGTTTTATGCGATGCAGAGCAACAAAAATAAGTGTGTATAGGGTACGTTATGTGCGTCGTTGTCTATTCTCTTAATAAACTCGTATAATTTGATTTTGGATATAATTTAGTGGCTCGACCAGACATAACCATTAGTGGTAAATATATCTATTATAGAGTATAGAATTGTTCTATAGAAAATTAAGACTTAAGTCTTTCTTCTTTTAGTAGAGAGGTACTTACGGATTTTTATGAAAATATTTTGACTGCGAAGCGAGTTAAATTCTGAAAAGAAAAATGTGAGAAAAGTTAAATTAGGTACTTTTCGGTTGAATACAACTAAAATAATAAGGATTGAATGTTATTCTGCTAATTAAATCAGATTGTGATTAACTTAAGGTCTTAGATGAAAAAGATAATGATGGTATATTTTTATTTGAGGGAGACACATTTTGATGAATTACGTTTTTCTCCGCAAAACTCGTGTAGAATAGATTGTATCTTTACTGATTTCAGCAAGGCCTTTGACAAATTGTGTCATGAAACATTACTTTTAAAAATATCACAGCTAGGTTTTAACCACTTTTTCATACACTGGATCTCCTAATTTTTGCAAGTTCATTTGTTGTGAATTCTGGTGTCCCCCAGGGTAGTCACCTTGGTCATATTCTATTTGTTTTATCTATAAATGACTTGGTTTCGATCATTCGTCTGTCCTAATATATGCTGATGACATTCAAATTAAAAAAAGGTACATTTTCATCTGACTGTCTTCTTTCGCAAGAAGACTTAATATTATTCAGGGAATGGTGCAATTGTTTTCAGTGTTGAAAAATGCAAAACCATGAATTTTACGCATAAAAAAGTTCCAATCGTTTTTAGTTGCATGTTTGATTTTTGTCCTTTAAGTAGAGTCTATGTATTTTCTGACTTTGGTATTGTCTTAGAAAGTAAACTAAAATTTACTTACTTACTTACTTACTTAAGGTCGCGCTACAGTCCTGGGCGGACCTGGGACTCAACCAACATGCGTCTTCAGCCAGCTCGGTCTTTAGCTAGGTGTCTCCAGTTTCGAACGCCAGGTGGGTTGAGGTCCTCTTCCACCTGGGTACACCACCTGAGTCGCGGTCTTCCTCTACTGCGCCGTCCCTCGGGATTGGATTCGAAGACCTTCCGGACTGGAGCGTTGATGTCCATCCGCTCAACATGACCTAGCCATCTAAGCCGTTTGACTTTAATTCTACTAACTAGGTCAGTGTCGCTGTACAGCCCGTACAGTTCGTCGTTATATCTTCTTCTCCATTTTCCATCTATGCGTACGGGACCAAAAATAACCTCAAGAATTTTTCTCTCGAAGCGTCCTGAGACGCTCTCATCTTTCTTTGACAGGGTCCAGGGCTCAGCACCATAAATGAGAACCAGGATGATGAGTGTCTTATATATGGTTATTTTAGATGCTCGAGAGAGGACTTTACTTTTCAATTGCCTTCTAAGTCCAAAGAAGCAGCGATTTGCAAGAGTTATTCTTCGTTTGATTTCAGCGCTGGTGTCGTTGTCTGCATTAATAGCGGTGCCTAGGTAGACAAAGTCCTTAACTAAATCAAAGTAATAGCTGTCCATGGTGACGTTTTATCCACGACATCGTTATTCAATGTCCTTTTTTGATGACAACATATACTTGGTCTTGTCCTCATTCACCAATAAATCCATCTTCTTCGCTTCCGTTGCAATGCTCAAAAACGCTCCACTGACATCACGCTTTGATCTTCCAATTATGTCAATATCATCTGTGTATGCGAGTAATTGGATGGACCTTTGGAAGATTGTGCCTCTAGTGTTGACGATTGAGTTTTGCACAATTCTTTCCAGAACGATGTTGAAGAAGTCGCATGACAGTGCATCGCCTTTTCTAAAGCCTTTTTTGACATCAAATGCATCGGTAAGATCTTTTCCGACCTTAATAGAGCAGCGTGCATTCTCCATAGTCATTCTGCACAAACGGATAAGTTTGACAGGGATGCCAAAACTAGACATTGCTCGGTAGAGCTCTTCCCTATAGATGCTGTCATACGTGGCTTTAATATCGATAAAGAGATGGTGGGTATCGATTTGAAGTTCCTATGTTTTTTCCAAGATCTACCGTAGTGTGAATAGTGGACTTTCTTTTTCTAAAGCCACTCTGATAAGGACCAATCAAGTTGTTGAAAAATGGCTTCAGATGTTCACATAATACGGAAGAGAGAATTTTATACGCAATGTTAAGGAGACTGATGCCTCTGTAGTTGGCGCAATTTAGAGGATCTTCTTTCTTATGCATCGGCCATACTATGCTGAGATTCCACTCATCGGGCACACATCAATGTATGAGATAACAATGTCATATAACTGTTTACGCATAAATATCGACTGTATCGCCGAAAATTAAATCTAACGATAGTCCTTGGCTCCCCTTGTTCTTAAACGCTTAAATGATTCTTTGAGACCAATATTTTTTCGAACTCAAACTGTGGCGAGTGTTCTTAAAGCTCCAACATTCATAGATCCGCTGGTAGAGATGGAATCCCTGCTATTATTGTGAGGAGGTGTTCTTCCACGCTAGCTAAACCACTGCGAAAGCTTTTCCATCTATCCTATTCTTCTGGGTTGGTTCCGACTAGTTTGAAAACTGCATTCGTTAAGCCAATCTCAAAAAAGGAGAATCTTCTTCTCCCGCAAATTATCGATCGATAACACTAACATCCCTTTTTTCTAAGGAAATACTGATCAGCTTAAGAAATATTTTAAGGGACGGAAGCTTCTTAATATACCCCAATACGGCTTTCGTAGCAATAGGTCCACTGGTGATCTCATGGTTCATCTCAACGAACAGTGGAACAAATCTATACATCCTTTTGGAGAAAGTAGGACTATTGCACTTGATATTTCAAGAGCAATTGATAAAGTCTGGAATGTTGATCATTATCGAAAATGCGTACTTTTGGTATTGAGTAATCTCTTCTTCGTTGAATTAAAAATTTTCTTTAGAACTATTCAATATAAGTTGTTTTGGACGAATTTGCTGGTGTGCCTTACGAATCCGTTTTGTCTTCAACCCTTGTCCTAATTTTTATAAATAATCTCTTGTCTGCTACTTCTAATCCAATACATTGTTTCGCTGACAATAGAACTCTTAGCTTTTAGGTTCCAATCTACACTGCAGTGTACAATGGGTAATAAAAAACCTTGTGGAATTTAATGCTTCGAAAACCCAATGATGAATCGTTAAAATGAGATATACCCTCTTTACCACTAGCTATGAGTGGAACTTACGCGATGTCGCCAAAAATGTCGCAAGATGTCTAGGTTTTTTTTTGAGAAGATGGAAGAAATTTTTCTCTCCGTCTGATCTGGCTTCAATCTACAAAACAGATATACATGTCCAAAATTTGAATATAACTCTCATCTCTGGGCAAGTGCTACAGTAACTTATTTTAGCCTCTTGTATTCATATTTTAGCCGTAATATGGCGGGCGCTCTATCTTTTACTATCATTGCAATGTTCGGGAATTCAAAATCAATGTACACCGATTCTTCTATCCAACACTTTGTACTTTTCCTAATGCTCACATTGTGTCTTTGGGGTATTAAAGGTATACAAAACCCTTTTAGTGTTCGCTAACTACAAAAAAAAACATAAGTCTTTGGTGTCAATCGTCCAATTCAGACCACAAGAAGTTGGTGATCATCGACCTATATAGAGATCGGCGTAGAAGGTGATGGCTTGGCATCCGAAAATCCATACCAAACACTAACTATATATGAATGCATTGGCAGTTTGTGAATCTCGGGTGAATTGGCGTCGCCCCAAAAACCGGCAATTTTGCTTATTCACCTACCCTTTCATCCAAAATTGGGCTTTATCGCTATAGATGATTTTTCGACTAAAATTGCGATGAACTTGCGTTGGCCCAAAAATACAAGTAGCGAACACACGACACACAGTGGGGAGAAAAGTGGAAAAAAAACTCATTGCTATGAAAGCTGTATTATGTCTTACAGTAATTATGTTGTAGAACTAGGATGTGATAGCATGTCTTTAAAAAAAAATTTAGATATTGAAATTTGTATTCAAAGTTGAAAAAATATGAAAAATATGACGTAAAATTTAGTATTTCTTAAATGGCATAAAATCAGTTTAAATTTATCTTTTAAATTTTTTGTTTTGTAAATATATTAACAAAAAGATCCTGGAATGCGACCCACACTGATAACTTCCCGTCCCGCCTGTCGATTTGTCTTGCTTAAAAGTTTGTCTATATGTACTCGTATCAATTTTTACCAAATCTGCGTACTATTTTTGTAGATTTTATTTTTTATGAAAAAATGAACTGTTGGATTTTTATATAAAAATTACTAAATATCGAAAAAAATATTTTCTGTGAAATAAAATAAGTTTGAAGCTAATATTTTTATTTTTTGAAAAGCTATATGAGTCGAAAGTAAATTTTTACCTAGTTTTAGTATTGTTTTTTTTAGAGTTTTTTTTTTGTGAAAAAACTATCAATTCGATTTTTTTTTTAAATTTTATCGCAAGTCGAAAACAATATTTCTTATAAAGTAAAATAAGTTTGAAGCCCAAATTTCAAGTTTTTGAAAAGATATTTTAGTCGATATTTAGTAATATTTTTTTTAGATTTTTATTTTTTATAAAAAAAACTGTCAATTCGATTGTTCTCAAAACTTTATCAGATGTCAAAAACATTATTCTTCGTTGCACAAAATTGTTTTGGAGATGAAATCAAATTTAAGTCGTTAAATTTTGGAGGTGACAAATTTTTTTTTATCAGTTTTTTCGATTTATAAAAAAAAACGTTATTTGGAGTTTTTTCAAAAAAATATATTTGTTTGGTATCACGTTACAATATATCATATAAAATTTAATTCAAGTCTCTATAGTTTTTGGTTCGTAAGATATTTAGGGTTAACCAAAATTTTCACCTCTTTTTCAAACTGCTGTGGTAATAAAACCACCCACGCAATTTTCTTGAGAGTCCTTTCTGCATCTTTCTGCCTTATTATCTGTATAACAAAATTTATTTGAAATCGATATCTCTTCTGGTTCTTGAGCTATGGACGACGAAAAAAACGTCGCGAACGTACGGACGTACGGACGTACGAACGTAAATACATACGCACGAACTGACATCTTTCTAAAAATCTTTTATTTCGACCTTAGGGACCTTGAAACGTCGAAAAATGTCAAAATTTTTAATTTGACAAATCGGACTCATTACAATAACTTTCTATGGGAAGTTAAAAATTATTAGAAGTAAGACAGGTAAAAGTTAGTAATAATATCAAACCAATGCATTGGTTTAACTTGAAGAATATTTTCCCCGGTAATCTAAAATATTGTCAGATAAGTGGGGAAGTTTTTTGTTGCAAACTCAAAAACTATGAAAACAGTTATCAACTCCAAATAAATGTTGTTTTACAAATATTAACTTTAAGGTGCACCCAAAATTTGGGTTGGCTGGAATGCGACGCACACTGATAACTTCGGATCCCGTTTGTCAATTTGTCTTGCTTAAAAATGTATAGGTTTTCGTGTTGTGTTAAAAAAGTTGTCATTTGAAATATTCTTAAGAAATTAAAAATTACCACCAATATTTTGCAAATGATAAAATAGCTTGATTTTAAAATCTATTTTTGATTAGTCAAACACCAATTTTTACCAATTTCAGTAGCATTTTTTAAAAGTTTTTATTGCTAATATAAATAAATACAAATAAGATGAATTAAATTTACTGTCAATGTCCTCAATTTTTCACGAGGTATGCCACAACGAACATGAATGTTTAATTTTGCGTATAATTTTTTGTAGATTCAAATTTTTTATTAAAAGAAAACTGTTGAATTTTTTTTTATTTTTGTAAAAAAACTGTCTATTCGAGTTTCTCAAAATTTTAGCGAATGTTGAAAACAATATTTATAAGACACAATTCATTATTTCCAAGTTTTGAAATGATATTTGAGTCGAAAAATACTTAAGCTTAAATGTTGAAAACTATAATTGAATAAAATTAATTGAAAGCCAATATTTTAAAGTTTTGATAGATATTTGGGTCAAAAATCAGTTTTTTTTCGGTTTTTATTTTTTGAAAAAAAATTGGCAGTTCGATTTTTCTCAAAATTTTACCAGATGTCAAAAACGTTGTTCCTCGTTGCACAAAATAACTATGGAGGGAAAATAATTTTTTTTCGTAAAATATTTGAGTTGACAAATATTTTTGTAGTTTTTTTATTTATAAAAAAACAATAATTGGATTTATTTACAAAAATATAATTTAATATTTAATTCAAGTCTCTAGTGTTATTGGTTCGTGGGGTATTTTGGGTTTACAAAAATGTTCCCATTTTTTAAATCGCTATGGCGAAAAGTACACCTAATCAATTAATTTCTTTGAGGATCCTTGCTGCATCTTACTGCCTTATTATCTTTATGACAACGTTTATTTGAAGTCGATTTCTCTTCTGGTTCTTGAGCTTTGGGCGACGAAAAAAACGTCGTGAACGTACGCACGCACAGACATCTTTCTAAAAATCTTTTATATCGACTCTAGTGACCTTGAAACGTCGAGAAATGTCAAAATTTTAAATCCGACAAATCGGACTGATAACAATAACTTTCTATGGGAAGTGAATAAAAGAGGTTGTGTTTTGGGATATCAACTAGGTCTCATCTTTATTGGAGAGCCCTATCAATGACATTATCTGTGTATTATAACATCGTTGATATGGTCATCACCACGCCCATTCTTAACACCCAGTTTGATGGCGCATAAATAAGGCTGATTTTGACCGATGGCATTGATTATGTTGTCTTTGAAGCCACAGTGGTTTTCAGCTTATTTGCATAGGCCTACAACTTAAGAAAGTTCTACAAAAAAACCTAAAGAGTTAAAATCACTTGATTGGCCACTATGAACAAAAACAAGTTTTTAAAGAATAACGTTACCAGGTGTCAAACTAAAAGTTACCAAAAAAATGTATTAAGTTTCTTTTTCCAAAATATAAAATAACGTACTCAAAATGCTAAAACAAAAGTTTGTAAGAATTGTTTTCCGACTAAAACATTTTGTGAACAAAATATAAATTTTATAAATAATATTGTTGTAAACATTTAGTAAAATGTGTGATTTGTTTCCAAAATACTTTTTTTTACAGAAAATAATTTAAACTTCAATTTTAGATTCTCTGTTTTTCGAAGCTCCTTAAATGACATTTTGGCTTATTTCAAAATAATATCACGTGTAAATTTTAAATAGCAAAATATGGGAAATCAATAAGCAGGACGAGTTTTATACCTTGTAACAAATACGTATAAAGTGGCAGCCCTGGTGCTACTTCTTGCAGACATCGCACTCAAAAACAGACACACACACACAAGCAACACGATACAACAAAAAAGAACTCAACCTCAACTGAGTAGGCCTAGGCAACCAGCCTACTGTGATGTCAAATTGTCAACTGAAAAAATATAAAAGGCGATGCTCCAGCGTTAAGAAATTATTCAATATTCACCATCCTCAGCGCGAGCACCTATGGTTATAAAAAACAGAATATATGAAAAATAAAGAATTGATTTATATATCAGAAGAAAATTGAACAATTGCGTTTATTTTTTTCTTATGTTCTTATAACTGACGCCCAACTTAAGGCCCGAACTAGAATTCGAGTCAATTAGTAATAAAAAAAAAAACTAATTCGATATTTTGCACCAATATTGGTCGAAATAATAATATAATAAAATACATTTTCGCACCTTGACTGGTCGAAGTTTACAAATTGCACCTTAAAGGTCAATTTGCATAATAAATATAAAAGTTTTGCACCTCGACTGGTCAAAATTTTATAATTCGAAACAAAAAGATAGCGGTTCCAATTCTGCGAACAACGGCCTTACGAAAAAGCGCTCGTTTGCAGAGGGGAAAAGAAATGAGCATCGTACAGATGTCTGACGAACAACTGCGTGCACTGTTAGAACGGTCCGCAACGGTTTCGTCCGCAAATGGAAATTTTGCAAACTGCACCACACGCTTCAACGGCGAAAGGTCAAAGGTAGTAGTAGACACGTTCATCTCTAGCGCTACTATTTACAAAGATGTTACAAACATGAGTGAGAATAATGCACTTACTGGTCTTCCTCTTCTCCTCGAAGGCATCGCATCCACTTGGTGGCAGGGTGTTAAATCCCAGCCAAAAACATGGGACGAGGCAATGACAATGCTGAGAAATTCATTTGCTACCCCGAGGCCACGCTACCAGGTCTACGTGGATATTTTTGATGTAAGGCAAAGCGACAGAACACCTACAGACGTCTTCATTTGCGAAAAACGCGCTCTACTGTCCGAGCTGGATGAAGGATCCCATGACGAGGCGCAACAAATAGACATGTTGTTTGGATTACTGAGTTTCGAAAACCTTCTATCTCTTGCACGTAAAGTCGAGAGCAGTTTAGATGAAAAAAGAGAAGAAACAAGTCATAAGAAATCAAATGAAAAAAATATAAATTCAAACAAAAAGCGAATTAAGTGTGCGTATTGCTCCAATTTTGGAGATACCATTGAAGAGTGTAGAAAAAAAGAAAGAGACGGAAAACAAGACGATAACAAGAGTCGAGAGAACCGAATTACATCTCGTGCTACTCTTAATTGCTACGGTTGTGGGAAACCTGGGTACGTACGCAGCCAATGCCCAAACTGCAACCAAGCAAAAGAAGCTGCAAACATAAATTTTTGTTCTGTTGATTCTTTTCCAACAAAAATCTTACCGCCACTCCGTCAACGACCTTCCGTAAAAATCAAAATTGGTGGGCAGAAGGGTATTGCTTTTATCGACACTGGTGCCAGAATGAGTGTAGCTAGCTATCAGCTATATAAACAAATGCTTGACTTAGGTTACCAATTCACAGCATATCGAGCTAAGGTTGTACTTGCTGACGGCATTAAACGAGACCAAGATGTCCTAGTTACAAGAGCAATGATCAGCTTAGAAGGACGATCCATACCGACTAAACTTATGGTAATTGAAAGTTCAACCGACAACAGAACGCTCCTCGGAATAGATTTTGTCGAAGATGCTAGAATGGTCATGAATTTGCCTCAACGCATATGGTACTTTGCTGACACTCCTTCGAAAAAGTATGATTTTTATCAAACCGAAACAATACCTTCAATGAGCCTAGCACCATCACAATCAACACCAGACGATTACAAAAAGAACGAAAACCACAATATACCGATAACTCCACCCGAGTTGCTGGGACTCCGTTCCCCAATCCCAATGGCAATCAGTCCGATAGCAAATACACCTCTTCGTGATATCACAAATCACTCACATGAAACTAAAGGAACGCTATTTGCGCGTCAAAGAGATTATTCGCCAAACTCTATTGACAAAATCTTTGAGGATGTAATCCCAAAGAAATCTACGCTGTCTCACCTCGAGTTAGCATTATATGATCCTGATTTCATTTTTTTTGAATCATTTAGTGCTGAAAACATAACACTCAAAATACACGAAGCACCGGATCTCGATGAAAATAAAAGGACACAACTGAATGCTCTTTTACTTCAGAACAGTTGTTGTTCCAACTATCTGATAAGCCAGCTGTTACTGTCGAGCATTCAATCCCAACGGGTAATCATGAACCGATTGCGGTTCCACCCTACAGACTTTCCGAGCATAAAAAGAAAGTACTACAAGAGGAAGTAAAGGAGATGCTTAACAACGGCATAATTGAGGAATGCGAATCTCCCTGGGCCTCACCTGTAGTGATGGTTCCAAAAAAAACCGGTGGTGTCCGAGTTTGTATAGATTACAGAAAACTCAACTCAGTAACCAAACCAGATGTGTATCCACTTCCACGGTTGGATGATATGCTACATGCTGCAAAGAATGCCGAATTCATGTCAACAATTGACCTTCTATCAGGCTACTGGCAAATTAAAATGAAGGAAGAAGACAAAGACAAGACAGCTTTTATAACACCATTTGGTATTTACCGTTTCCTCCGCATGCCCTTCGGGTTACGAAACGCGCCTTCCACTTTCCAACGATTGATAGATAGAATAAAAACAAAACTATCTACTGTCCGCCTACTTGCTTTCATTGATGATTTACTAATCCTCTTATCATCATTTGAACAACACTTGCTTGATCTCGATGCACTTTTTAACATTTTAAACCATTACAATCTGCCAAGAAATGCTGTTTCTGTAGAATTGAAGTAAAATTTTTGGGACACATCTTAACCAAAGAAGGTATAAGTCCCGATCCTGATAAGGTATCAGCAATTAGAAATCGCAGTGCTCCAAAGAACTTAAAAGAGATGATCTCATTTTTACAAACGTGCTCATGGTTTCGTAGATTTATCCCCGACTTCGCAAAAATTTCACGTCCTTTGTCAGACCTTACAAAGAAAAACGCAAAATGGGTTTGGGAAGTTTCCCAACAAAATGCTTTTGAGGAACTAAAGAATCGACTGATTACTGCGCCAATCCTTAGACAGGCAGATGAATCAAAGCCATTCACCATACGAACTGATGCCAGTGGTTATGCAGTCGGTGCAGCCTTACTACAAGGGGAGGGATCAGATGAACGACCAGTAGAATACGCCAGCCGACTTTTGACTTCAGCTGAAAGAAATTATAATACAACGGAAAGAGAAGCTTTAGCTGTTGTTTGGGCTATTCGCAAGTTCCAGAGTTACATTGAAGGTAACAAAATTAGTGCTATTACTGATCATCAAGCTTTGAGATGGCTTATGACACTTAAGTCACCAACCGGACGCTTATCAAGATGGTGTTAGGAGCTTCAACCGCACGATATTCATATTCAGTACACTCCAGGAAAAGCTAATGTATTAGCAGATATGCTATCCCGACCTCCTGTAAGTGAAGAAATATCAACTTTAGAAAGCTTTATCATCTCTGTTGACTTTCCTCATCGAAGTATAAAAGAAACACGTGATAATCAACTCAAGGATCCTGATCTAAAGAAAATAATAGACGATCTCGAATCTTTCGTGCCAGAACGTTTCACCTGCTGGACTACACGAGGCTACTTACTTCATGATGGAGTACTATACCGGTATAGACAAGATGATGACAATGAAGAAGCTCAACTAGTGCTGCCAAAAGATGAGCGACAGCAAATCATGGTTTCGTATCATAACGAGCCTACAGCCAGACATTACGGGTCCGAACGGACTCTTCAACGGATTTCATCCCGCTATTTTTGGCCATGTATGAGAAGAGACATTGTTAAATATGTCAAAGATTGCACTGAATGCCAACGCTATAAGATAACGAACTCGAAACCAGCCGGATTGCTTCAAACTCCAGTGCAAAATCAACGTTTCGAAGTTCTTGCAATAGATCTCTTCGGCCCACTTCCTCCGTCAAATAATAACATGAAATGGATTTTCATAGTGGAAGACGTTACTACACGATGGGTAGAACTATTTGCTTTAGAAGAAGCAACAGCATCCGCATGTGGTAAGACGCTTATCACAGAAGTATTCCTAAGATTTGGACTCCCGAGAAGACTACTTAGTGATAACGGTACGCAGTTTATCAGTGCCGTTATGCAGCATATAACTCACTGCCTGGGAATTACCCAATGCTTTATACCAGTCTACCACCCACAAGCGAACCATGTGGAAAGAAAGAATCGCGACCTTAAGACTCAACTGGCTATCTTAGTTAGAAACGAGCATTTCAACTGGCCGGAAAAATTACCATTCATCAGATTCGCTATGAATACCGTAAAATGTCAAACTACCGGATACAGCGCAGCTTTCTTAAATTTCGGAAGAGAGCTTCGCGCTCCCGATGATGTTCAACGTGATTTTCGAAGCATAATCCAATCCGAGAATTTCATACCCGGCATTACACCGTACTTGAGCAAAATGGCAGAGACCCTTAAAAATGCCCGAGAAGTCAATGAGAAAGAACAGGATTGTCAAAAATCTTACGCTGATGTAAAACGTCGTCCGAATCCAACTTACTCACCAGGAGACTATGTTTGGGTTCATACTAAAACACACAGTAAAGCAACCAACCGCTTCACAAACAAATTTGCACCTAGACGAGATGGATCGTACATTATTCTCAATAACAAAGGTTCCAACAGCTACGAAATAGCCAGTCCCGCCAATCCACAAGAAGTTATTGGCATATATCATACATCTGCCTTGACCAGATGTAGCAATCCTCAAGATGCAGAAAAACCTCTTGTACCAATAAGACCAAGAGGAAGACCACGAAAACTTGTGGCAAACTAATTTCCTTGTATCATCATTCTTCCTAATTTTCTTTCAGATACAAAAGGGGAGATTGTAACAAATACGTATAAAGTGGCAGCCCTGGTGCTACTTCTTGCAGACATCGCACTCAAAAACAGACACACACACACAAGCAACACGATACAACAAAAAAGAACTCAACCTCAACTGAGTAGGCCTAGGCAACCAGCCTACTGTGATGTCAAATTGTCAACTGAAAAAATATAAAAGGCGATGCTCCAGCGTTAAGAAATTATTCAATATTCACCATCCTCAGCGCGAGCACCTATGGTCTTGTTATAAAAAAACAGAATATATGAAAAATAAAGAATTGATTTATATATCAGAAGAAAATTCAACAATTGCGTTTATTTTTTTCTTATGTTCTTATAACCTCAATTTCTTTTATTTTGAATAAGAACTTTTAAAAATACAAGTGCCTTATTGATTTTTCAAAATCCTTCCTTTTTCAAACCAATTATTTTTTTTATCCTGTAAAAATGCTAGCCTTTGGAAGGAAGGTAAACTAAAACCAGACCGGATATTAATTTTTTGTTAAACCTTTAATCCAAGTTAGAAAAAGAATAATCTTATTAGGGCATTAAATAAAGTGTGTATTCGTGTTTACTCATTCTCATGAAATGTGTGTTTCTGAATCGAGATAAATCCTTTTTTTTCAACTCGCATATAGATATAGACATTCTAAATTGTACAAGTAATAAGATGAGTGGGTAGATTATTTTTTTCATTCATTGTTATTATGATTCCAGGATGCTCGTATACCTCTTTTTCTGTAAAATAGACAATTAGGAGCTGTTGGCATGTGGCCGACGTTTGGCATTTGCAAAAAGGAAGACAAATAAAGGAACAAACCAAACGAAGGCGCGTGTAACCATTTTGACACGAGCAGTGAGCACATTTTAAGAGAGGGTTGATTTTCTGTTATAATTGTCTGAACTTCAAATTTCCAAAATAAGACCAAACAAAAAAAAATCAATTTTCAAGGCAGCACATGTGAGTTATGTTTATTTTGTAGTCTCAAAACAATGCGTACACTTCGTGCTTCGAATATTCAACCTGAACCAGTTTACAACCATAAATCACACTTAATATGTCTTCATATTATAATTTTCTTAAATATTCCAAGTTTGAGGTACAGAATTACAATGTACAAAAATACATTACAACGTTTCATTACAATGATGTTTTTTTTTTCTTTATTATACATTTCAATTCATTTATTTTTAGGAACATCAAATAAAATTTGAAATTTAAATGAGAACCAAAGTTCAAAGAAAGAGGGTGTGGAGCGGTGGCATGTTGGAGGCGGCGGCGGCGGAGCGGCGCGTTGCTTATATTTTCCCTTTTGTGTGATGATGATGGCGCTTAAAATAAACTCTGCCAAACCCAAAAACAAGTGAAACTGATTTTAAATTGAAATCCAATACTCAGAATCAGAAGATGTACAGATCGACATACATACATATATACTAACACCCATAACCTACCGACAGCAATTCAGCAAAATTCCCTGAAGGCCTTGTTTTTGTACGACTTCTCTCTGGAAATATGTGTGTACCGCGGTTTGGATGGTAGGAAGGTAAAATTTCCATTGTCGAAATATTCAAACTTGAACTTTGATATTCAATTAAAAT
This sequence comes from Eupeodes corollae, assembly GCF_945859685.1. Lineage (NCBI taxonomy): Eukaryota > Metazoa > Arthropoda > Insecta > Diptera > Syrphidae > Eupeodes > Eupeodes corollae. Next base: position 127,501,494 of record NC_079148.1, read on the forward strand.
CGCCCCGAAAATCTCGCAACACCGGTACTGATTTGATTGCCATTGCTGCTGCGGTTATTATAATTTCAGGTTGTGTCAAATTCAAACTATTTTTGGTTGGAGGCTACACAGATACAAAAAAAGAGTTAAAAGGAAGGATTTTTTAAAAATAGTTTTTGCAGCAAAAATCGGTTGAATGTTAAGCATGTAAGTGATTTTCTTTCTTCTTCTTTTTCTTCTTAATACAAAATTTGATTTGATTAATTGAAAGATTCAAAGAAGATAATATACTTGTCATGATTAGTCTGAAAGTCTTATCAAAATTCGGTTTCTCCTTTAAGATTATGATGCGACTAATATTTTGAAAAGGTGTAGGCTCAGCCGAAAGACAAATGATGAGGGTTATAACGAGGGAACTATATCAGACGTTTCGGGCCTTTTAAAATGTCACAGATTAGAGTAAAATATTTGATTTTCATTCAAGTGACACCTTTCCGAGACCACTTTAACAATAATAATACTAAATTTAAAACTATTCGCCAAAAATAGTAGGTTTAAAGTTAAGGTTTAAAAATGAAGCAAACAAACTTTGTAGAGTTTGAAAACTTTAATATGACAAAGACGCAGTGTGAGAATATGATAAAGAGGGATTGGTTGCAAAGTAGGTGAGAGTGTATATGTACATGGATTTGAAATTCTTGAACATTACACTGATAGGGAAAGATAGAGCTTGGCAAATGTATTCCACATTCGCGTTGTACTGCTACAAAAGGAATCACTCTACTTCACAGTACAGCCAAAATTGGGTTCAAGAGTTAACTGATCGGCACTGCCAGAAGTGCGATTGTTACGGTGGATAGTGTAAAGGGAGGAAAGCAGTTGACTATTTCACAAGAACATAATTTGTTAAAGCAAGTGGCACTCATGGATATTGTGAAGGTGTGTCTTTTTACCTTATGCAAGACAGCATTCGGCTTTCTCACCATTAAATTCCGCATGGTTTTGTTTAAGTCGAAAGTCGTTGCAATTTCACATCCCAAGATGGCGGCACATCATTTATATTTATTAACAAACAAAATGTATCAAAACCATAATCATAACAATACAATTTTTTCAATTTAGGTTAGGACGTTAGGTCTTAAAAGCCAAAAATTATAAAACACAAAACTATAAATGAATAATTGGTAAAGCTTAATTTTGTTTTCGACTTAGGTTTGGAAAATATGACACTTTGGGCATCATACAATTTTTTGTTTGTGTTTCTGAACTAATTTGTCATTACATTTGAAATAAATTGTATAATTCCCTAAGTGTGGGACAGTGTAGTACCCATGGCATGATGGTTAGTGCGTAGAACTGTCATACAAGAGGTCTTGGGTGCAATTCCAGATTCTGCCACCTAAAGTCTTTTTCACGGTTACTGCCTCTGTCGAGAAATTGTTAAATCCTCCAAGAGTAATTCTTGTCATAAACAATGATTTCTCAATAAGGCGTTTGGACGTAGCATGAAAACTGTAGGTCCCAACTAACTCTGACACTATTCACAACAAGAATGGTTGAGAGGTGTAAGTCACTTTATAGGCACTGATTACCTAGGAGCTGTTGCGCCACCAAACGTTAAATTGCAATACATTAGTGGCAAATTGCTATTAAAGGGTTTTTCAATTGGCACGGGTAGCTTTTGGTGCCCATGTCGGCCATTTTCTTTTGGTGACATGTGTCAAATCTTTTGTTTATTATTCAGTTGTTTATGCCAAATCGTCATATCAAGTTACACGATTGAACAGCACGTTCAAATGATAAAACTTTATTATCAAAATGAGTGTTCGTTAACGCAAACGTGGTGGCAATTCACAGACAACATTTGGTGGCCAAATTTGAGACGACCGGTTCATTAAACAATCAGCCAACATCCGTTCGTTAAAGAACGGAAGATCGATATAGAACATCGCCGTGGTCTGTAAAAGTGTACAGCAGAACGCGAGGCAGTCTATTCCTCGCTGTGCAAAAGAACTTGGTCTTTCGCAGACTTTAACTTGGCGAATTTTGCATCGGGCCTACATGTGCGCAAGATCCAACTGTCCAGGACCTTAAAGTTCATGACCATAGACAACTCCGTTTGTTCGCTGACTCGGCTTCGACTTGACTTGCATGTGTACTGAACATATAATGTAAGATGTGATATTTAATCAAAAAAAGGGGCTGGGATGCGACCCCCATTGATAACTTCCAATCCCGTTAGTCGATTTATTTTGCTTTAAATGTTTTTAATTTTTAGTGTTTTGTTAAAAAAAGGCGTGAGTTGAATTATGCTCTAAAATTTTACCACCAATATTCTGCACATGATGAAATAGTATGATTTCAAAATCTATTTTTGTTAACGAGATTTTTAGTCGAGAACCCATTTTTACAAATTTTAGTAGCATTGGGGAATGTCAGTAAATGAATCACTTTTTCCAATTTTGTCTAATTCTATACATCATATTGATTTAACTTTTTATTTTAAAATACTTAATTTCTTTAATTATAATGATAACTCATTAAAATTTAACTTTGCAAAAGCCAATTCTGGATCGTTTAGTTTAGCCCAATGATAAAACTTTCTTCGTCTGATGCCAATTTGAACGTTGAATACATTGCTCTTAAAATGAGCTTCAACATGTTAAATAAAGTTCTTTATAAAAACTATATTTTTTCAATGGAATCTAAATTAAAAACAACAGCAAGTATTTTTGGACTATTATTAAAAATAAAAAAATAACAATGGAATTCCAAAGTGTATGGAGTATTTGGGACATACGTACATTTTTCAAATCTAATTATTTAATTTAGTAGTACCCGTGGCATGATGGTTAGTGCGTTGGACTGTCATGCAAGGGGTCTTGGGTTCAATCCCTGCCTGTGCCACCTTAATTACAAAAAATTAATTTTCGCGGGTACTGCCTTTTGCAAGGAATTGACAAATCCTTCAAGACTAATTCTTGTCATGAAAAAGTGCTTTCTCAAAATTAGCCGTTCGGATTCGACCCAAAATTGTAGGTCCCTTCCATTCCTGACAACAGTACTCGCACACAGGAATGGTTGAGAGTTGTAAGTCACAAGGCCCTGGTTCACAACGGACTGTTGCTCCACCCAATTTAATTTAATTAAAGTGTGGGACATGAGGCCAAATTTTAAACAAACTAAATTGATAAATTTAGACTTTTTTGGTGTATTTATTTGGGGGTTTAGTATTTGCACCTTTTAACCTTCCAATAGGAAGTTATTGTAATGGGTCCGATTTGTCAAATTGAAAATTTTGACATTTCTCGACGTGTCAAGGTCCCTAGAGTCCGTACGTCCGTACGTTCGCGATATTTTTTTCGTCGTCCATAGCTCAAGAACCAGAAGAGATATCGATTTCAAATAAATTTTGTTATACAGATAATAAGGCAGAAAGATGCAAAAAGGGCTCTCAAGAAAATTGCGTATGTGGTTTTTTTACCATAGCAGTTTGAAAAAAAGGTGAAAATTTTGGTTAACCCTAAATATCTTACGAACCAAAATCGCTAGAGACTTGAATTAAATTTTATATAGTTACTTGTAATGCGATATCATAGAAGTATATTTAAAAAAACTTATAAATCAAAAAAACTGAAAAAAAAAATTGTCACCTCGAAAATTTCACGACTAAAATATAGTTTCATCTCCAAAACAATTTTGTGCAACGAAGAACAATGTTTTTGACATCTGATAAAATTTTGAGAAAAATTAAAATTTTAAAAATGATTTATTTTTCAAGTGATATTAACTCTTGAATAGACTGTCTATAAAACGGACTAGACAAGACTAAAGGCTTTAAGCAAAAAAGAGGCTGTGATGTGACCCACACTGATAACTTCCCATCCCATCTATCAATTTGTCTTGCTTAAAAGTTTATAGGTTTTAGTGTTGTGTTTAAAAAGTTGTTAGTTGAATTATTCTTGAAAATTTTAAAATTACCAACAATATTTTGCATATAATTAAATAGTTTGATTTCGAAATCTTTTTTTGTTAACGAGATTTTTAATCAAAAACCAATTTTTTTAGTAGCATTTCTTAAACATTTTTATTTTTTATATAAACAAATACAAATTGAATATATGAAATTAATTTGAGAGATATCGAGAACCGAATTGAATATAGAAAACAATATTTTCTTTGAGATAAAATTAGTTTAAAGCCAATATTTTCAATTTTTGAAAAGATATTTAAGTCGAAAATCAATGTTTACCAACTTTTATTAATTTTTTGTTAGGTTTTTATTTTTTGTAAGAAAATCCTTAATTCGATTTTTCTCAAAATTGTATTGAATGTTGACAGCAAAATTTTTTAAGATATAAAATTAGTTTTAAGTCTATATCAAAAAGTTTTGAAAAGTTATTTGAGTCGAAAATCAATTTTTACCAAATTTTGGTAGATATTTGTGGATTTTTATTTTTTGGAACTGTCAATTCGTTCTTTCTCAAAATTTAATGAATTATGAAAAAGATATTTTTATTAAGTAAAAATTAGTAGAAAGCCATAATCTCAAAGTTTTGAAGAGATATATAAATCGAAAATCAATTTTTACCATTTTTTGTTAAATTTTTTAGGTTTTTATTTTTTGTTAAAAAACTTTTAATCGGTTTTTTTTTTTCAAAATTGAACTGAACACTGCCAATTCGATGTGTCTCAAAATTTGACTAGATGTTAAAAACGTTATTCTTCGTTGCATAAAATTGTTCTTGAGGGTAAATTATTTCTGTTCGTACAATTTTCGAGGTGATTAATATTTTTTTTTAGTTTTTTGATTTATAGAAAAAACCGTTTATTGGCATTTTTCCCAAAAAGACATAACATACAATTTAATTCAAGTCTCTATCGTTATTGGTTCGTGAGATATTTAGGGTTAACCAAAATGTTCTTCTTTTTTACTTCCCATAGGAAGTTATTTGAAATTGTTAATTGTTAAAAAAAAACACCAACTCAATTTTCTTGAGACGCCTTCCTCCATCTTTCTGCTTTATTATCTGTATAAGAAAATTGATTTGAAGCCAAAATCTCTACTGGTTCTTAAGCTATGAATCTAAATACATTTTTTTTTCGACTCTAGACAACTTGAAACGTCGAGAAATGTCAAAATGTTCAATTCGACAAATCGGATCCATTACAATAACTTCCTTTTTTAAGTTAAAAATATGTGTCACTTTAAATATTGGGAAGTTTAAGAGAAAAAGATGGAAAATTACATTAAAACAGAATGTTACTTTTTTTCTTATAAAAACACATTTGATTTATATGTTTGTCAAAAAATGGTGAATTATTCAAAATTATGCACGAAACGTCTTTGTTTTTTGCTTTTTGCCATATTTGAATGGGAACATCTCTTAAAAGATTGTACAAAACTTTATAATACAAAATCAAAATATAGTATAAATTTTAAGTTATTTCGATAGCTTTAAGAGTAAGCAACAAAATCCATAGTTTTTATGGCTTTTGTTGAAATGTTTAGAAATAACGTTTATTGAAATAAAACATTTATTTAATTTATAGATTGTAAAAAAAGTTGATCAAATTCTTCTTTCAAAAAACTCATGAAACCGACATTTTTGAGCCCAACAGTTTTGAACCTAATATGTTTTCCAAGCTGAAGTCCTAAAATGAAAAGTTGTATGTTCTTGACGAACCACTTTTGAATTGTGTTTCTTTTAATTAAAGATTTAAAAAGAATAAATATTTTGTTATTTGCCCCTTACAAACCTTATAAAGCGGTGACTGAACTTCATAAAAACTGCATTTTAAATAATTCTATGTTCTAAATAAATGATTCAAAATGTTATTCCACGCAATTTCTTTCTCATTGATAATATGAATGTACGAAAAAAGTACGTATACGCCTGGGTGAACAATTTACATTTCCTTAAAAATGCAAGAATTTTGAACCCTGTGTAAATTTATTTGACGATACAATATTACGTTCATCAATAATTGAAACGTCTCTTGTGGTTCCAATAAGCCTCCGTCTCTTGTGGTTCCAATAAGCCTCCGTTGTCGTATCACTTTTCTTCTTATCAGCCCAAAGTGCATCTTAAACCAAGTCATCAAAAATAGGAACGACCCCTTTGAAGTGTCGTTAATAAAAAATGTTTTTACTGTAAATACTTTTTTCTATAGTTTTATCTGTTCACTTTATGGTAGCTTAGAAAAGTGATGTTAACTTAATCATAATAAATTTCTCGGTTCATTTAAATTGAGGAATTAAACTCAGTCAAGAGCTCTTCTTTCATCAAACATACTTGACTTTTTGTTTGCCTTTAAATTTCTATATAATAACTTGATTTATCAAAGTTGACTCAAGGCAGTTGCGTTATCAACACTCTTCTGTAAAGAACTTACTTTAGCAATTTACATGTCAACAAACACAAACATCAAAAAAACATATAAAATGCATCTTTTATTTATACATATATAATATACTCTGACATTTTTATTTTATTAAATTTAAAATTCATTCGAATTGCCTTAAAGTTAGTCGTCCTTAAGTTTCATATCATCACTTTTATCCTTGCCCAGCATTTCGCTACTACAGGGAATCATAACATCCCAACATAACGCGATTCTCTATCTTCAAATTCATCATATTCCCCTAAGGACTGTTTTGCTTTGATTTGGCTTAAGGAGTGACTTTTGTTTTATATTTTTGCAAAGTAAAATCCTTTTTAACAAAAAATAAAAAAGAGAAAAAATACAAAATATAATAAAAGGGTAAGGCTTTGCACTAAAACTCTTCAAGAAGGGGCACACAAACCATCAGAGGGGGTATATCTCCGATGTGAACCATTTTTTCAAAAGTAGCTCGTAAAATGTTACAACTTGTTGTTCTTTCTTGTTTCGCTGTTATTATATAAATGTTATTACTTCTAGGGATACGCGTATACTTCTTCTTAGCTTCTTCGAGTACTGATGGTGGTGATGGTCTGGTGTGGTGGTAGTCCTTCCATCGTTCTCAACTTCTTTTTAACCTTCGAAGAGTGGCTACAACTGCGAACGCCAGCGGCAGCGGTGATATTATTTAGGACTGATGGTGTGGCACTCAAATTTGCATACATATTCGCAACTAACTATGTAAATGTTTTAACTGTGGGACTTGATTTTCGTTGGAGCAAAGGGTAAGGAATTTTGCTATCCTGAAATCAGATAAAGACTTGAAAGGGTAATAAAGACGATGTTGACGGACGGACGGATGGATCGACCGACTGCCTTGAGTGAAGAAGATGCCGAAGATGACGACGACGCAAGGGCAACCGCGAACGTGACGCCACCAAACGGCAGATGGGCAGAGAAAAAATAAAAAGGATCAAATGCAAAACATTCTCAATCCGATAATCCTTTGAGACAAGGCCACCTTTTTGATGGAAATCCATAAAAAAAGCAACCATGGTTTTCTCAGGAGAGAAGGGGTTGGCGGTAAGGGTCAGGCGATGGAGGTTGGTTTTTAGTATTGTATTGAGTTTGAGCCTAAAATAAATAAATTTTTGCGATAAATTATTCATTGTAACTCTGAGACTGAGATGTATCTCTTGACGATACCTGTATAAATTTAATTTCAATTTTTGTATTTTATTTTTTTTTCTCACAACATCACATCGCTCTTACTTTTATGTGTGCAGTGAATTTAAAAAAATTCCAACTCTAGAAAAGTTTTTTTTTTCATACTCTATTTAAGGTTTGTAGGTTTTTTTATATGGGTATGTACCTAAGCCACTTGGGAGAAGTGAACACTTGGACAGAGGAGGATCTTTGATTTGCATGTAAAATGCCATGGAAATCACACCAAGCACCTCCTAGAGATTTGCCTTTATGGAGTAGAATTGAAAAAAGGAGAAAAAGGTGTTTGGACAAAACAAGCAAAAAAAAAGTGAAGAAAAGATTCAAGATAACCTTTGCATTGAATAAAATGCAAACTTAATTATCAAGGCGGTAACAACACCCATCAGTATGTATTTGGACGCCCATCATCAGCTATCAATGGGGGGTCTATATATGTATGTATTTTGACGGTACGTAGGATAATAGAATTTCAGAGTTCATCCAACATTTTTCTGATATTGATTGACAGGAGTGAATGCCTCTCTAAAAATATGTCTATACACATCTTTTTCTTTATTATAGATGCAACAAAAACCCCAGAGTTTAGAAAGCTGTCTGATGGTGGAAAAAAGTTCCATAACAAGTTAAGTAATATATCACAATAAAGGATGATTCGACAGAAAGTTTATAAATATCTACACATATAAAAAAATACATAAGTATATGAACGTAGACACGTTTATTGGGTTAAGTTCAAGGTCTTCTTTGTTGATTGTTATCATTCTGACATTTTGACTTTTATAGAAAAGCCAATAAACATACACTGGCTGATCCGTGACGCAGTATATTATAACGGCTTAGAATGAAGAATGTATTTTAAGGTGTGGGTGCGATTTGAATTTTCAAAGAGCTTAAAATTGACGTTTTTGTTTATAAGAGAGGTGGATGATATTTTTCGAGAATACGATTATTTTAATAAGCTTTAAGTTGTTAGAAGAGATAGATTAATTTCTAGAGTAGGGATTTTCGAAAACAAAAAAAAGGATCATTTATTGCGTGGTTTAAAGATGGCAGAGCTTTCATTTGACATCTGTCAAACCCAGCTGTCATTTTGAGTGTCATATGGAACTTGTTGCATGTGATTCAAACGAAGCTATTTTTATGGTCGTCATAATTCGTATAATTATGTAAAAGTTTGGTAATTGTGGACATTTCACGAAATTTGAAAAGAATGTGCATTATAGAAATTAATCCTTAGTCAAAATATAGCTGATGATCCTAATTTATCAATTCTCGATGGCGTTCGTAGCAACTAAACGTTTTGTACACCGAACTTAGCGTTAGCATTATAATATTTTCGTTTTTATAAAGTTCAAATTGTTACACTTCTTCATTATTGAAAGTTTTCTGGTAGCTTTATTTCGCCTTTTGCTGACTTCAATTGGCTACCATCACGGGATTTTCAACCTTTAAATTTTTGTGTGTGGAGCTTCGCAAATAACCTTAGAACTTTTACTTCATTAAACACTAACATTTTTCAAGTTATGGTCGAGGTACCTAGTGTGGAAAAAAGCCTTAAAAGAATCTCTTACTTTGATCATTCCGAATCAATAAAATGATTTATATTAATAAATAAAATAGGCGCAATAGTCCTTTGCGGACAACAACTGGAAGCCAAGCTGGAAATGAGAACAGTGTTATGGGAATTGAGAGAAAAGCGAAGAATTTAGTCTGCAACGCAAGAGGCCTAAAGCTTATTGACCTTTGTAAATCGTACGGGTTAAGAATACAGAATGGTACAAGCTTGTCAGATATGGAAGGACAATTAACTTTTGTCAGTGGTCAGGGAAGCTCTGTGATAGACTATAGTCTTGTAGGCAACGAATGCAATGAGCATATGATTGACCACTTTCCAATGATCATAACGTTTTGACTGATTTCCAGTGGAGCTCAAGAGTCCAAGGTCATAAATTCCCTATTGAAACTTAAATGGAAACCGACAAACGAGATGAAATATCAAGCAAGGCTTGGCACAGCAGGGTTAATCAACCGACTGGCAACTATAAATAACAATATCATGTAGACAGGAATGATACCACTAGAATTCAAAGAGTCCATTATTTTCCCGAAGCATAAGAAAAGGAGCTTGGCTGAGGTGTCTAATTATAGAGGAATATCCTTCTAAATGCTTCTTATAAAATATTCACTCTGGTTTTGCAAAA